>NC_056730.1:543989924-544147424 GCF_019279795.1 Protopterus annectens | reverse complement strand
ATGGGCCGAGACAATTTTATGAAATGGGTCCCATGAAGTGGAGAGTGGGCAGCATGTAGTGGTGTGTCAAGAACCGACCAGGTCCCAGAGTATGGATGGGTGCTGTCGAGGAGGCGAGGGTGGGGGAACTATGAGTAGCTACGTATGGGTCTAGGTGTGCAGGTATTGGCTGATGTTGGCCAATATAGACAGTGCTAGGGATGCAAGCAAATGTGTTCATTGGGCAGAGGCATCGCCCAATGAGCAGCCACACCCACTGCAAGACCCACTAAAGCAAAGTGCAATCTGTATGGTAAGGAACGGAATAACCAGATGTAGAAGTATATATGTAGCGCTATGTGTGTGTATATCTACCCATAGCGAGATAGAGATATGCCTATCCCTCGCCATAGTACAAATGTGTACTTACAGAGAAAGAATATAGATACATACCCACATATGAATATCTACATATGCAGACAACCATAGACCCATATGTCATTAGATTTTATATATATATATATATATAGACAGCAAGTTATAAATATACATGTATGCATACATATGCAGATATATCTGTATATATTAATGTAAATATATATATATATATATATATATATATATATATATATATATATATACATATATATATATATATATATATATATATATATATATATAGATATATATATATATATATATATATATATATATATATATATATATATATATATGCTACAGTAAATATACACATGTATATAGCTAGGATATGATACAGCAGTTACGAGTAACATATGTTCACAGGCCGGGCATATGTTGGTGGGAGGTCCAAAAAACAAATGTGTAACACGTAGCATCTCCCCCCATCCCCCCAGCTAGGCTGGTGAGACATACAGACACACTATAAAGGTAAATACACCACTGCTTCCCAGACCACCGGCAGAATACTTCCAGTGGGAGAGATCTGCTAGGTCTACACTTGAAACATAGACATTGATGTCCCTTGTGGGACACCAAAAATTAATGATCAGGGCAGTCCCAGTAATAATTTCTCCAACCAGGCTGTAGATGTACATGGACCAGTAGGTTGTGCAAGCCTGATAACACATGGGTTGACACGACGTACAACATGTGTCTCAACAACACTACCACTAACACTAAGTCTATGATTTATATAGTGTACTGTGCCTGTTGTCCTGCCTTCTATATCGGTAAGACCGATAGAAGGTTTAAGGACAGAATATATCAGCACATTTACGCTATCAGAACTGGAAACAATGAGAACGCTTTGGCCAAACATATTGGTTCATTTCCTGGCCACTCGTTCCGATTCATGGGTGTTGACCACCTACCTGAATCTTACAGAGGTGGTCCTTTATCTTTGAACCTGGAGGTACGTGAGCTTTTGTGGCAACTAAAAATGAATGCTTTCAGTACCCCAGGTTTAAATGAAAGTTGTAACATCACACCCTTTTTGAAACTTAAATCGCATATGAGGTGACACCCCCGTGTCTACTTGTACATCAATTGTTTGATTAATGTTCCAATATGATTTGGTTTTACTTGCTATTTTTACATAATATAAGCTGAACACATTTTATGTGTTCATAGAGTGTTTTTGCCAAAGATATGAAAATTCTTTGAATTAGGTTTTTTCTAGGTATTACATTTGTGACTTGTTATTTGCTTATTAAAATAACTTAAAGTCATTGCTTAGATGTTTATTCCCTTGTATAGAGTTATTTTACAGTTTTTAACAATATATACTGTTAGTGTTATATGGGAATTGTACCTATTATACTAGTGTCTTATAAACGCTCACGTATTAATGTCCACTATTGTTGAATCAATGGTGGATGTGTTAATGCACATACTTTGTATTAATTTATTTTACCATTTTATTTTATTTTGTAATGTTAGTGCTTATTTGATGTAAATTATGCCATTTGTTAATATGGGCAATCAGTGTAAATGCGTTTCGTACCTTGTTTTATTTTGTTATTTAAAGCGCTGTCTCGCTATTTTACATATCTCTGAAGAAGCTTCCTGATACAGGAAGCGTTAAACTGTATTTTGTAGTTTGAATAAATTCGAGCGTTAAGCGTACAAGTGGCTGGTTCCTTCGTTTGTTTGGGATTTTGTGTGTTCACCAGTTCGTATTCTTTTATTCTTGTGCAGTTTGTGCTTTGTCCCACAACACATGGAGAGCCCTGCTACACGGTTGTCTTCGGTCAACCAACCGTTGAGACATCTGAAGTCTCTACTTTACTTGCGGAACTAACGCAAAAAATTGAATTTCTTAACAGCCGCTTCCAACTGTTGGAGGACGCATACGTTGAGCATAGGAGGTGTAATATAAATTTTCAACCAAATGGT
Source organism: Protopterus annectens (assembly GCF_019279795.1). Lineage (NCBI taxonomy): Eukaryota > Metazoa > Chordata > Ceratodontiformes > Protopteridae > Protopterus > Protopterus annectens. Next base: position 544,145,069 of record NC_056730.1, on the reverse strand, counting down.
GTATCATCTGCTATTCCACCTACGGACACTCAAAACTCTATTCCGCCAGGGCAGGCGGTTAGAGCATCTTGTTCTGATAACAGAAACGGTACCGATCAGGGATCTATCTTCCAACCCCGAATGGGCAATAACCCTGTAGTACGTAATGAGTAATGAGGCACTTATTGGCGAGAGGACAGTGTCTGACTGGATCAACAATACAGGTGACTTTTCCTGTTTAATAATTTGAACATTGACTCTTCGTCGGTGCGGAGTACTGACCTGGTGGTTCAGCCAATAACTTCTTTAACTGATAAACTAAAAACACTTGACGTAAAAACTTTGAAGCTGCGTAAATTACAATTAGAGGTGTCATATTTTAGGCAATGTATTTCTGATGGTATTATACCAAAAGGGCTGAGGTCGAATTTTTCTCCATCAAGCATTATCAACACTAATGTCTTTTTATCTGAATTAAGAAATTTATTTCAGATGCAGGGCATACAGCTCATGGAGTTGCTTGTAAAACACTATGAGGGAATGATAAAATGTTTATCTGATGAAATATGCCTATTAGATGCTGAAATCAAGAATGATGCTGCTTTTGAACAGATTAAGTTTGACCATTCACGTATCTTCTCCAGCATAGATACTTATATGGTCAAACTGAAAGTAAATAAATCCAAGAAGTTGTATAGGGATAGGCTTTCTTATTCAAAGGATAATGCATTCCCGAATTTAAAAGTTAAGGTAACTAATGATAATGAAGCCAGGACAGAGCAAATAGAAGATGACCCAGAGGGGCACGTTACTGGTGGTAATGCTTCTGCAAACACACGTGTTGAGCAACCCCTTCGCAGAAGTAACAGGAACACAAACAGGAGAAAAAACACGGGGGCTAACATGTCTTTAGAAAATCCTGGGCCCTCTAATGAACCTAATGTGAATAACCCTAATGAACATGGTAATAATTTTTTAGGGAACAAGAACAAACAGAAACAATACAGGGGGAACAAGAATTGGAAATAATCAGTGATGCTACCAGTGACAATTCACCTGGTTCCCCTAAAATTGTTTCAAATTTAAAAGGGGACTTCTTAATTTACAATTTTTCAAGTTTGTATTTGGAACCTGAATTGATCGAGTTACTGGCACTTGGGAACACTTTTGTACCTTCTAAGAAATGCGATGTAGCTAAGGTACTTTTGGACCTTAAATGTTACATAAGAAAACTAAACTTGAAGTTAATGTTTAGTGGTACTGAATTTCTTAGTGACAATAGGTTAAGACTTTCAAGTGTCTTTAATCCACCATTACATTTGACACTTAAAATTTTTGAGCACATATGCGAATTAGATATTAGGCATATGGTTAACTCAAGTAATACTAATGTCAACAAATTCAATATTACGAAGGAACAACTTTCAGCCCTTAGTTCTCTACGGTTTGCAGAAGTTAGGGTTATAAAACCTGACAAGGGCGGTGGCTTGGCCATTTTTGAGAAAAAAGATTATTGTGAACGTATGTTGAAGGTTTTACTTTCTACATCTTACAATAAAGCTTCCATTAATGAGTTAAACACAAGTTCAAAAAGAATTAGAGGCTACTTCCGTGACCTTTATATTAATGGTAGAATTGATCAAGATACTTTCAAATATATTGATATTTTATTCCCCAGAACCCCAGTTATGTTTGGAATCCCCAAGGTCCATAAAAACCTTGGGGATCCCCCAATGAGAGCCTTGATCGACGGGATTCAGTGACATACCCCTGCTCCAAGTATATTGATTCACTGCTTAAAAAATATGTCGAACAAGTGCCAACTATTTGCAAAGACTCATGGTCCTTTTTAACTGATATTAACAACTTTGGGGAAATAAGAGGGAACAACTTCTTAACAATAGATGTTGTAGATTTATATACATCTATACCCCACTTAGAAGCCTGTGAGTGGATTGAGCTCCTCCTGATAGAGCTAGGGGCTTCCTCCTATGAGATTGACAACATCACAGAAATCTTGGATATTATTTTGACATCAAACTTTTTCATGTTTGAAAATGAAGTTTATATCCAAAAGCAAGGGGTAGCTATGGGCTCCCCGTGTGGAGGAGCCGTAGCTAATTTAGTTATGGCTTTTTGGGAGAGGAAATATGTACTTAGTAATGCTGAGTGGAGTAATAAGATTTCTTATTACACCCGCTTCCTGGATGACATTTTCTTATTATTTAAAGGGAACTCCAGTGAAGCAGATAACTTCGTAGATTTCCTAAATAGTACAACTCCCTTTCTGAAGTTCACTTATAACTTCAATACGGAAGTTATTAACTATTTGGATGTCAAACTGTCAAAAAACAATCACAACAACCTGCTTAACTCTGTCATTTACAGGAAAGACACCTACATCAACTCATTTCTCCATTTTTCTAGCTCACACCCATTGAGACAAAAAAGAGCTATTGTCAAAGGACAGCTTGTAAGAGCTGTCCGTATGTGTAGTGAGCTGGAAGATTTCCTTAGCGAATGTGAGTTTTTGAAAGATTCATTTTCAAGTAGAGGCTACCCAAATGCCTTGATAGATGACTTGATAGGTGAGGTTAGCCACAAAAGATCTAAGGGGTTTTTCAAACCTTTACTGTCTTCCACTCAAACTTTTTTGGAGGATATGCCATCTATTGAAAATGTAGATACCAGCCTGAATAGTACAGTAGCCGAGCCTATTAATGTGGTGCCGTGTAGTTTCATCACAACATTTAATGTTGATTCTGGACAGATATGTGACATCCTTTACAAGAATTGGGCTCTTATTACTAATAACAGTTCCTTACTTGAAAAACTTGGGGATAAACCACATATCGTATTTAGTGGCAAAATATTAAAGACTTGTTACAAGCTTGTATGGTAGATACTTTGACATCTAGAATTAAGGGTCTTTTGCATGTGGTTTTGTAAATACTGTATTTACATTAAAACAGGAGGTTTTGTTCTGTAAACAATAACAACAAAAATATGCCATAGCATAAAGGATTGATTGTAACACTAAGTCTATGATTTATATAGCGTACTGTGCCTGTTGTCCTGCCTTCTATATCGGTAAGACCGATAGAAGGTTTAAGGACAGAATATATCAGCACATTTACGCTATCAGAACTGGAAACAATGAGAACGCTTTGGCCAAACATATTGGTTCATTTCCTGGCCACTCGTTCCGATTCATGGGTGTTGACCACCTACCTGAATCTTACAGAGGTGGTCCTTTATCTTTGAACCTGGAGGTACGTGAGCTTTTGTGGCAACTAAAAATGAATGCTTTCAGTACCCCAGGTTTAAATGAAAGTTGTAACATCACACCCTTTTTGAAACTTAAATCGCATATGAGGTGACACCCCCGTGTCTACTTGTACATCAATTGTTTGATTAATGTTCCAATATGATTTGGTTTTACTTGCTGCATTTTTTATACAAATTTTTATATAATATTAGCTGAACACATTTTATGTGTTCATAGAGTGTTTTTGCCAAAGATATGAAAATTCTTTGAATTAGGTTTTTTCTAGGTATTACATTTGTGACTTGTTATTTGCTTATTAAAATAACTTAAAGTCATTGCTTAGATGTTTATTCCCTTGTATAGAGTTATTTTACAGTTTTCAATAATATATACTGTTAGTGTTATATGGGAATTGTACCTAGTATACTAGTGTCTTATAAATGCTCACGTATTAATGTCCACTATTGTTTAATCAATGGTGGATGTGTTAATGCACATACTTTGTATTAATTTATTTTATCATTTTATTTTATTTTGTAATGTTTGTGCTTATTTGATGTAAACTATGCCATTTGTTAATATGGGCAATCAGTGTAGTACGTTTTACGTACCTTGTTTTATTTTGTTATTTAAAGCGCTGTCTCGCGCTATTTTACATATCTCTGAAGAAGCTTCCTGATACAGGAAGCGAAAACGCTGTATTTTGTAGTTTGAATAAATTTGAGCGTTAAGCGTACAAGTGGCTGGTTCCTTCGTTTGTTGGGGATTTTTTGTGGTTACCAGTTCGTATTCTTTTATCTTTTATTTTTACAACATGTGTCTCGACATGGGAGAGTAGGCAGAATGTAGTGGTGTGTTGATACCCCACCTGCGCCCACAGTAAGGATGGGGGCTGTAGAGGAGTGGCAGGTAGGGGAACTATGGATATGCGATTATGGGCATAGGCGTGCAGGTGTTGGCTGGCACAGCCATATTAGGACCGCCCCGTGGATGTAAGTAATATTCCGATGTCGGCATAGCAGACGCCCATGCCTCCCAACCCCTAAAAGCACATCCACTGGATAGTCCGTAAACCATTGGGGGAACACATAGGGACCATACCATTAAACTGTCCCCGATTACCAGGGACGTCCCTGATTACGACTCAGAATCTAACTCTGTCCCACCTAAATCCTCCTAGAACTAGTGATATTAGGAGGAAAGGTGGTGGAATACGTGTAATGAATAACGACAACATTTAAGAGTAATAAACAGCATGTACCTTAGACTATGTGTATGAATACATATGCTCTGGGTCTGTCAATGTGTCAGGTTAATAACACCAAATTTCTAAATGTGTCCCTGATGTTGTTATGCAGTGTCCCTAATTCAGTGTTCAATTTTCCCCATTCGTATGAGAGGTCTGATAGTGACAGAAAACGCATATTCCACTGACTACCTTAGAAAGATGTTAGAATAATAGGTTAGAGTTACCACCCGTCCACCTTTGCAAGGAACAGTGAAAATATGGCAAATGTCCTGAGATTTTAGGACAAAGATTTTCCTATATTGTCTGTAGTAGTTGCATAAAACAATTATTTTATATCTGAAACACCTAAATGTTATAAGAAACAGAATAAGCAACTATAATGCTACAAGAATAAGCATTTATTCAGGCAAAACAGTGAAGTTCTTTCCTTTGTACTGGCTGTGGGTATGTTTTGCCCTGAAAAATCTCATGTTTCTACATAAAAGTCCCAAATTGGGCAATTGAAAAGGTGGCAACCCTATAATAGGTATGCGATAGCATGACTCGGCTGATGGATGTGGGTCCCAAAACCCAATTACTTGCCTGTATTGAAGAGTCTCGGTTCCCATATATCAGCCAGATGGGTGCAGATTGTAAGAGGAACACACAAATAATATGAATAAATCTCTGGACAGGCCGCCAATTCCGTACAGTCAAACGGCATGCCGTCACCTAATGAGCAGCCATTCCCTATACTGTAGGCATGTAATCTGATGTAATAGGCATCACAAGGTAATATTGTGGTCCTCGCTCCCACCCAGGGGTGTGATTGTCAGATGCAAGCACCAATGTTGGTGCATTTGCAAGTGCGGGAGCGAGCGGTTGTAAGCCTGTTTGGCTACCAGTATGTGAGTATTGCACTGGTAAAGCAATGTAGGGGCTAGCCAAGTGTAAGAAGCTGTAACCAGAGGTTAGCATTGCTTAACACTGCGCAAACCCACACACACACGCTCACAACTGCTTTAATGTGCCTTACTCCCTCCGTATCCAATGGCCTTGTTCTGCCCTGCAGCAAAATAAAACCAGGACCCTGCACACACAGCTAATGTGATTTACCAATACGCCATGGCAGATATACAGACAACTGACAGTACCACAAACGTATCATACAGTGCAGCCATTTCACACACCTGCCCACTGGACACATGTAACCCTTGTAATATGCATCACAACATACTCCTGTTATCCTCACCCCTGTCCCTCAGGCACACGATCCTGGTATGCAGATCACTCCTAAATGGTCCAGGTACACGTGATGAGGATGACTCCAATGCACACACAACACTACCGGTCCCTCTATAGTTACCCCATTTACCTTTATTATGATGATGATGTTGCACACAGCACCTTGCAAGAGTAAATGTGACACTCTGCCCTTGAGCTGGCGTATCTGGCTTTGGAACCCCTTAGTAAGCCCCCAACACAACACGTCCGGGACCGCACGACAGCAGACATATTCCTTTCTGGTCCTGTTCCCAGAAGGGACATGACCCATCATACCTCCCAACTGTCCCAAATTACTCGGTTTTTACCGAGTTTTGGGGTCCAAAAATGGGGTGCCACAATTCCCGAGTGGCACCCCTTCATTTCTGATTTGTTTTCATTGTGTTTTTATGATTCTTTAAGTTTTCACCCTTTGTCAGCTGACGTCATCACGGGCGATGAAGTCAGCTCCATCAGGGCTACCAGTCTGTTGGAATTGAGCATGTATTTCCAGCTCAACTTAAATGCGTTCTGAGCGGGAATGGCTTGTTTGTGGATGTTCGTGCCTGGCTGGTCGTTAGAAGTGCTCATTTGTGGATTTAGATCATAAGAAGTGCTCATTTGTAGATTTAATGATCGTGGATTAGCTCAACTTCTGGCTGCTCATTTGTGGATGTAAGGCTGGCTTGTCTGATTATGAATTATTGAAGGCTCAACGGCTGCTGCAAATAATGCAGGTATATTATTGCCTGGCTGCAAACAGAGACAAAGCAAGCTGAAAGAGGGTGTGAGGGTGTGTGTGTGTGTGTGTGTGTGTGTGTGTGTGTGTGTGTGTGTGTGTGTGTGTGTGTGTGTTTGATGGAGCAATTCATATAATACTGAGGTTAAATAAGGATGGTTATGCTTATTCTGAATGGATGAACAGCAGGGAGAAGGAAAGGAAAAAAAAATAGGGGAGATATGATTAACAGTAAGACAGCTGAATGAGAAGTAGCTTATGTTTAGAAAGCAAAAGATCTAAGCAAATAATAGTCGAAGAAAGCCGAACAATGGGTAAGGCAGAAATCGGGAACTAAGGGTGCTAGAAGTTGGGTAAAAAGATTAAGGTGTAAACAAGATAAAGTATGAAGAGGCAGACAGCAGATAAAAGAAGGAAGACAGCAAAGGAGAACAGAAGCAAGAGAGATAAGTGCTATAAATTGAGTGCAGACTCGTATTTGAAAATGGCGCAATCATACATGGGGAAAGATAATACTATAATGCACATACGGGGAAATAAAAATTGTAATGTACGTATAGAAAAATGTTTCAGTAATATAAAAGTCATGTGTGCTGTATGTTGTGAAGACTGAAAGTATGATGGCTTCCTGAAATTAAGTGTTACACTGTATTTTTGAAAATTATATAATATGTGTGTTTTCTTTGCCAGTAAGAAAGATTTAGATTTTAGAGAAAAAAAATGTTCTCATGTATAGTAAATTTGCAGCATAAGTTGCACTGCATTTAATTTAAAGAGGATGTCAATGTTGGATTGTTATTTCTGCTGGAAATGTTGTAGTACAATGCATTCATAGCCATATCTCATGAAAAAAGGAATAAGTGAAAATGCTTAGTTCCCACATCCTCTTCAAAGCTCTCATGTATCTTTTATATCCGACCTTGTCGCATCTTACACTTTGGTAATTTTAAGCAACATTTATAAGAATTAAACTGTTTACTGTTTGATTCATTTTCAAAATTATGTATTACTTTAAAGTGATAAATTAACAAGAGTATTATGCGAGCTTTTCAAATCATGTTTTCATTATATTTTACCCATAATGTTGCTACTTTTAAATAAACCTGGGCTATAACTTCTGTAACACATTGAAATTGTGCTTGTGTATAACAGTGGCTAGAGGTACTCAAGTTCAAACCCTGTACCTTGCATACAGAGTAAAAAGGGCCTAAAGTCCCTAGCCACCACCACTTGTGAGCTTTGCCCTGATTTTTTGTGCTAGGAGGTTGAGAGCTGTGGTGAGAAGTGAGAAATGAATTCAATAAATGATAGCCATTAAGTTTCAGTCTTCCTATTTTTCTGCAAGTTGCTGATTTGGCATAGGGGTATGTTGTTTTGCCTGTAGTGCATAGGGTCCTGGGTTCAAAACTTACCAGTGAAATGCATGGTGCTAACACATTTTATTCTAGCAACTTTAGAAAATTATACAAGCAATGTTTAAAATGTGTCCCTGGTTTCTGACCCTTTGTCCCCCCCAAAAAAAAAAATAAAATTGTAAATAAGTGTGAGATGTTATGCAAGATGACTAAGGCTTACACTACTCTCATTCTATTTATAGTGTGGGTGTGGAAGTAGACTTTTATGATGGAAATGTTCTGAATTGGGCAGTTCTGTCATTATTGGTTCATGTGTTTTGTTTCATTGCCTAGAGTACAGCCTACTGGAAAAATGTTCAAACAATAAATTTAAAATGCGCTGTCTAACAAGTGTGTTGTATTATATAAGGAATATAATTTAATAAAGTTAGGAAGGTGTTTCAAAGAAAAGATCACATGTATATTTCTTGTTCTGTGTGCAAGGGGCCAATGATTTGAAAACAGTCCAAAGGTAATCTTTACCCATCACTGGCCATATGCATTTTCTTTGGATGTGGTTTGAGTTTCAATTCTGTTTCAATGAATGTGAGTTTCAAGGGCATAGAAGTTTTAATGCCAAGCCTATTTTCATTGCGAAACAGTATTGATTTGTTTACCAGATGTCTATTAGTGTTTCTGCATTGTTGTGCTGTAAAATGTAAAAATAAAATCAAAATAATCATTGTAGAAGTAAAGCAGTATGCATACATTAATGTTTATGGTGAATCGGTCAAAATAACCAGGTAATGGGACATTGGAATGGCTGCAGGGGGAGTCTGGTGCCATATTTTGGTGGTCTGTTCTTTAGTTTGCATTTAAAAGTTGGTATCCCAGAATTCCATTGGAGTGGGTGGGGTTATGTAATTGTGTATGCAAATTAGATGTTAATCAGCGTACAGATTTGTACCTATTTTTAATGGGCCTTGTCCAGATTTTTGATGTTTCCAGGTTAAGAGGTATGTGACCCATCCTCAGTGGTGGTACCACTAGAAGGTGGTGCAGAACCAACAGAGGTTGAGGTCCAAGGCTGGGCCCCGGGTGTACTGTTGTCCGGTGCCATGGTCAGCTGAAGTGGGACAGGAGGTTCTGCCGGGACCTCCCAACCCATATAGCCTATGGTGTTGCAGTTTAAACCCACGTATGGCTTAGTGATAGACAACAGCATTCAGGATTACCTACAACAGTATGCATAGATATCACCATAAACGCAACACAACAGATGGCATACATTTGCAGAGGGAGCACAACACATGCATATATACTGCATGACATCTGTAAAATGTGTAGTAGACAAGTGACCGCAGCTATGAACAGTTGCCTATTATTGGCTTGTCACTGGGAACCCCAGAAAGTATCTATCATACCACTGTTTCATGTGACATATGTCCAGTTAGGGATGCAATGGCAGTAACACATCCCTATCATCATGTGCTGTCTGCAATCCTCACACTATGCTCCTGCTTTACACAGATGTGTGTTCAGTGTGTAACACAGGAAACAAATCATTCCACACACTGACCAGTTCACAGATGGCCCTACAGATGGGGGTCCCTCATGAACAGAGTACTGTCATGTCTGTATTAAAACATGCAGAATAGCCATTACCACACATAACATGTTAAATAGGCAGTAGTCTCAATGCAGCATAGCTACACTTACATCCTGTAGTCATGTGTGGCACATCACCCTCCTGTCTTTAGGCTATTTCCCACTGTGTATGATTTTTGAGGTACATCCAGATATCATCTGTGATGCCATTTCAGAACACCACATCCAGGTACCACTCACAGCGACTGTCATGGCCAAATACCAACATGATTTTCCTAGATAGTGTACTGTATTTATCATGTGAATGGCTATGGGAACACCATCACAGCTGCTCCGCATGCAATCAGCTAGAGGAGGACTGCAATAGGTGCAGAGGCCATCACCTGATCATGTCCATCACTTACAATACACATGCTGCTGCTGAGCAGGTGTACACCTCCACATCCACCAGAGAGTGTGTGGGAGGGACAGGCAAAGTACACCAGAGAAGGTCTTGGAGATTAAATTCTAAGCATCATCTGCCACATGCCTAACAGTACAGGGTTCAAACCCCTGACTGACTAGTCATTACTATTACATGTGCATGAAGTTACTACATGTGCCACAAAGCCGACATGTTGCTGTGCTGTAAGAACATATATGTGTGTAGGTGAGAGACATCTGCAACAGAGATATAGTAGACATACATTAGGTGTAGCATACATGGCTGTCCACATGAATGGATGTCATTGTCACCACAACCACACTCTCTAATGGACTCGCATTGACACTCTTTGCCAGGGCCACAAATACACAACCTATTTAGTTTGCCACACTGCAGTAATGCACAGGACTACATGCACCACAGGGAATGTCTGGAGGTTCTATGGGCTAGGCCATGTGAAAGAGTTTGGCATCTGTTGGTATACCAACGAGGGTTATAATGGGAGTGACTGTGGTTGGGAGCATCATAACCCACACACAGACACAAGGTGCCAGTACTGACATGCATGTATGCATTACTTCATGGGTGTGTAGTGGTTGGCTGTGCAAGATGGCTGTACAAGGCCGGGTGAGGGGTAATCCTTGGCATTGCATCACCCGACAAAGGTGTGCAGTGCAGTACAGGGGTGTAGTATCTGCAATGTCCCACACAGATGGGTACTGCATGATCTGCCCTGACATACTGGTTAACAATGTGTATGGCCATAGCTTTGCAATCCATGCCATGTCTGTGTTTGATAGTCCTTCACATGGACATTGCCTGGGATGTGCATGTCCCACAATACTGTACAGTGACATGTACAGGTGTATCTGGTTTGGCAGGCACATGTTGTGTACACAGACTGTTATCCCCCGATATGCCAATACTGGCCTGGAGTTGCAAAACCTGCTTATAGTCAGCAGGTCGACCCTGCACCTGTATTGATAGCATGATACAGGTATTCCCTGGTAGCAGTGGCATTGGTCTATACAGGGCACATGTGTATGGCATTGTATGGCCTCTGTGGATCACATTTGATGGCACCACATATGTTGCAGGCATCCAGTGGGGAACATAGAGAAGGCACATTGTCCGCAAATATGTGCCTATTGTACCACTGTACAGGGTGCCATGTCCACTGCAGCCCATTGCATTCACACCATGCCTACTATCTGTCATCAATGTGCATGGTACTAGCAACATAGTGAGATATCCTAGGCAAGTGTGTTTGTGTCTGACACATGGGTGCAGGACATATACCGGATACTAGTAGGGTTGCATACTTTGTTCACCAGGCCTTTTGCCAGATGTAGGGGTATGGCTTGCCAACACAGTCTCGTGGCTGACTGACAGCTGTACTCCTCATGAGGTGGCCAATGTGTCATAAGACAAACACCATATAGGAAAACTACAAAATCCACTCCCCAACATGTCCAGTAGTTAGTCACTTGCAGCCACCTCTACACAGGCTCTGACAGCCAAATACACACACTTGCCCTTTCCTGCATTCGAACCCCTACCTACCATATCACACTGCAGCAATACACTTTTAGGACACGTGCTACAGCAAATACTGGGTTACAGCATTCCTAGGTGGGTGACAACAGCAGGATTGACAAAGGTGGTCATATGATTTGTACAGAGAGTGCATACTACACAAAGCACTGTTCTTTTCTCACACAGGCAGACACACACACATATACACATATACACACACACACACACACACACACACACACACACACACACACACACACACACACACACACACACACACACACTGTTGGCAAGTCTGGGATTAGAACACCTCCCTAACTTCTTTATCACACTACAGCATTACCCAGTTACAGAATGCGCTACCGAGATTACTGGGTCACAGCACTCCCAGAGGTGTATTTCTAGGTGGGCGACATCATCAGCCTTGCCAAAGGTGGGTATAGGAATTGTATGGAGTGTGAGCAGTCTAAAAGCATTATTCAGTCCTCAGGCAGATGGAGACAAACATACACACACCCACTTGTCAAATCTAGGATTAGAACACCGATCTAACTACTTTATTACACTACAGCATTATGCAGTTACAGAACACACTACCGAGATTACTTTGTCACAGCACTCCCAGAGGTGTATTTCTAGGTGGGTGAATTAGCCTTGCTAAAGGTGGGTATAGGAATTGTATGGAGTGTGAGCAGTCTAAAAGCAATTATTCATTCCTCAGGCAGATGTAGACAAACACACACACACACACACACACACACACACACACACACACACACACACACACACACACAGTTGGCAAGTCTGGGATTAGAGAACCAACCTAATTACTTTATCACACTACAGCATTACACAGTTACAGAATGCACTACTGTGATAACTGGGTCACAGCACTCCCAGTGGTGTATTTCTAGGTGGGTGACATCATCAGCCTTGCCAAAGTTGGGTATAGGAATTGTATGGAGTGTGAGCAGTCTAAAAGCATTGTTCTGTCCTCAGGCAGATGGAGACACACACTCACCCAGTTGGCAAGTCTGGGATTAGAACACTGACCTAACTACTTACTCACACAACAACATTACACAGTTACAGAACACACTACCAAAATTACTGGGTCATAGTAGCCCCAGAGGTGTATTTCTAGGTGGGTGATATCATCAGCCTTGCCAAAGTTGGTTACAGGAATTGTATGGAGTGTGCACAGTCTAAAAGCATTATTCTGTCCTCAGGCAGATGGAGACATACACACGCCAGTGTTGGGAACCAAACACCTGCCTATCTATAGATCACTATTACAATACTACAGATTTACAAGTTGTGCCACAGGGACTACACATTTCAAGGCTGTCATTATGACCTTCTAGGAATGTGGACATCAACAGGGATGCTGGCAGTTAAGATGTACATACCTGTGAACCTGTGTGTTTAAAGTAGGAATCCATCCTGAACTGGAGTATGCCCATCTGTGGAATGGATGACTACTATCACTATACAGGGTTACAATGGCCATGCCCATACACATAGAGGCACATAACTGACACAAGGTGTCACTGGGCATGCTCACACACTTAGTAGCACAGGGCTGTTCGGAATGCACTATGTGTCTATCTACACAAGGTTATACTGGGCATGCTCATGCACTTAGTAGCACAGGGCTGTTTGGGATGCCCTCTGATTCTAAACATGGAAGGCCACAGTGACCATTCTATTACAATTAGACATAAAGAACACATGGACTCTGGTGTTAGTAGTTGTCATTGTTAGCAGGAACGCTGCACTGCATATATCTGCCACCGGTCTTATGCACAATGCCTGCTGCTGTCCTTTACCTTAGATGTACCATTCTGTACCAAGCACAATACTACCACTCACAATGATGTCTTGCTAGGAGTGGAAACTGCTTGACCAACACAATGAGCCAATGTCCTGCTGTAATTATGAGCTTGTCCAGTATTTGCCATTCTGGGATGACACGACTGATAGTAGACAGGCCTTTGTCACATATCACATACACCCATGATTGAAGGGAGTGGGGATAATACCTAGGTTGCATTCGCCCATATAGTGCCATTCCAAGGCAAATATCCTAAACACAGGAACCCTGACACCTAGAGGACAACTGCATTGTATGCTTATGCTAACCAGTGCTAGATGTGTAGTGTTCATAATCACAGCTGCTCACTGTAGATCCAACAATGGGGAATACTGACATCTGTGCAGTGAGGAACACCTGCCTGAAGGCTCTGTAGTGCACAATAGCACTACCACCATATACCTCAGAACCAGACATGTGGGCCATAACACAGGTGCGGACCGCTCCAGGTGGTGGTGTCCCCACATACATAAAGGCCACTCACATGTACTGACCAGTACTCCCACAAAAGGCATCACAGATGAGTCAGGTGCAGGACACAGTGTCAAAAGCTGCATTCTAGGATGTAACCCTCAGACACCACCATGCCCTCGAACCACCAACACACATCCATGCATGTGGTAGGACATATAATATTACAACACCATGTGACCCTTGACCAGTGGACTGTACCTAGCTTTACATCAACTGTGCAGAGTACCCATGTACTGACACAGTTGTATCATGTGTTATGCAATTGAATGATACCACTGTTTGTAACCAGGTCAGCTGTACACATACCAGGTGCCCTCGGTTATTTACAGCATTAACAGATGACTGTTGCTGTACACCAGTAAACACCCTCACGTTTGGATATGACATAAATGTACCTGCCCTGGATATGTACATGCCACACACATACAACATATATGTAAATAACATAGCTGTTGTTGTCCTTTGTGCAGCCAGGTGGCTGCAGCCATTACACACATGCACATAGAATGTAGGTCCATGGCTGCTGAATGCTAACAGTACATAAGGTGTGATATAAATGTTGACAGAGGTGAGGTAACATTCCCTCTGTACTGGTCACCCATTACACCTATCATATCATACAACAGTCCATGTGTCATGTATGTCATTACACATGTCCACCAATTGCAATGCCTACAAACATGCCCAAATTACAGGAATGTAGGATCTACACACATATACATGCAGTGGTGTGCATTCAGATACCATGTGTGTGCAGTTGCTGATATATGCATGTGACGTGTGTCTTAGTACATCATGCAGTTGCAATGCAGCCTCAACATTGCCAACTGTATATGGTGATAGCTGAAAGTATGGAAAGATGTACATCAGGTATGGACAGATGTGTGGACATAACTAAGTGGTGGAGCATCTTTGCAGATGGATGTTTGCTGAGGACAGCTCACAGGTGTGTCACAAGTGGTCCTACAATAACCTGTGTAACTGTTAAGCTATGGTTTTATTAATTGAAGGGGGACACACACAACATAGACAGCGGTCAGGGTGACACCGAAGGTAAATCACTTGACACCTGTAACAGTTAAGATCTCCCGTGTGCATATATCAGCACAGTTGCCAAAGGAAGGGTCAGTACACTTTGTAACATGTGCAATACTGCTGTAAGTCTGTCATACATATCATGAGATAGGCAGGTGTTTGATTCACAGTACTGGCATGTGTGGTTGCGTGTGTGTCCATATATGTCATGTATGGTGGGGAATACATCTCAGTTATTACTCACTCTCCTGTACACTGTTGTAGACATCTGTACAAACTGCAATGTAGAAAGCAGGACATAGGCAGGGGTGTGTATCTCACACATGTGAGGAATCTGTATGTGCGTGACATAGGTGTATTCAATAGTGAATGCCACAGTGTGTGTGTGTGTGTGTGTGTGTGTGTGTGTGTGTGTGTGTGTGTGTGTGTGTGTGTGTGTGTGTGTGTGTATATGTATGGCTGTCTGGTCCCTGGAGTGAGGATGTATGTTACCATAGTGAATTGATAAGACCCCTCCCCCATCCAGGCGATGCAGTCTACTATCTGTGTTGATGTCCCCGATTTTAGGCCATACTGACTATCTGTACATGTGTAATCTCTGTGGCATATCATGTAAGTGCACAGTTCTGTAATGATGATTTGCACATAGGCAGGCGTCCTCACCTCAACACTAGCAACTATGTGTGTGTGTGTGTGTGTGTGTGTGTGTGTGTGTGTGTGTGTGTGTGTGTGTGTGTGTGTGTGTGTGTGTGCGTGTGTGTGTGTTACTGTGTCGGTAAATATGTGAGTGTGTGGGTGTGTTACTGTGTCTCTGAATACATCTGTGTGAATACCTTAGTGTGTGGGTGCAGTTGTGTGTTCGCATCCTGTCATGGGAACGTGTATTACTGCTTCCAAGTGAGGCATCACGCTTCTCACTGGCCTCTACCTTTGTCATCAGCTAGACCACTCTCTTACGTCCCCACTCCATGTAACTGTACCTGTGATGTCACCCAGTATGGATGTCACGTCTGTAGCCACAGTAGCTTAATACACAGCTATCATGCTCTTGGATCAGTAGATCTGTAGACGTGTTTGGAACGTGGGACTTTCTAACTGTGATGTGGAAGCTACAAGGTGCATGCTGGTATTTTCCCACATACCTGTGAGTAGTCCACATTTACATATGGGACACTAACTGCAAACACTGACATCCACCGGCACATGCAATTAGACCTGTAGGAGGAAAGCAGAACATCATGACCAACATGCAGTTATTGTTGTTACACAAGACACATACTGTTAACAGTACAACATGCATTGTAAACCTGTACTACATGGTATGTCTGCTGCCTGTCAACAGTACACAACAATTGTAATCTACACTTATCTTCCTAGTCTATTCACCCTGTGCATCAGACCATATGAGCATGTCCCTGCACCGATGGTGTGGATGACAGGAATGTGGCATAGGCATCCTCATGTGCACAGGGTGATAATGTTTGCCAGAGGCCTAGGCTGCACCATTGGATGACATCATGTGTGTGGGTTAGGGCCTTTGATCTAATTGGGCATGTGTGGATGTTACGCATGTGTGTGTTGCGCTGCCCTACATATGTTTCCGGTGTGTGCGTGTATGTATGCACACAGTTCTGACGTGTCTGGCCTACACAGGGGTATTATTTACAGCTAAGGACTGTACAGGCCAGGTTTTACAGTTCACAGTGTCCGGCTATGGCCATGTGACCTGTGCCTGCCAGGGGTTGCACAGGCACTACCAGGCAGAGGTGCAGATTGGGTACTGTCTGATGACACATGTCCACTGGAACCGTGTCCCTGTTGGGATCATCCAGGGCCACGTGCACATGGCCTGCTGTGTTGTGGTGTGAACAGTACAGCACCAGCTGTACTGCTGCTGCTACTGCCACTATGGGAGCAGGCATGTGAGGTAGCTCATTTATGTAGACCTGAAACAGGTGATGTAGCAGGCCTACATCCACGTGCCCGATGCTTCACTCCTACCAGATGTTCTAGCACAGACAGCTCACACTCATGGATTGTTATGCCATGGTCAAGGACTCCAACCATGTCACCCAATCATCTATCCTAAGCTTCAGCAATCTGCTGTTGAGCATTTACCATTGCCTGGATGTTGTTGTTTAAAGAATTGACAGCAGCCCTCTGAAGCCTCTGATCTTCTCTGTTGTGCAATTCAACATGTGCCTGTGCCTCGATTACAGCCTGAAACATGCGTCTGGTGACACCAGCTGTTGCGCTCTGTCTTGCAAGGGGCATGTTGGCCAGAGGTTCTCCTACAAGCAGCACTGGCCACATGCCTGTGTGTGGCATCACCAGTCAGTTGGCTGACACCATGGTGTGCAGGCACACCTTTCATAGCCTCTGCCAACTGTCCTTCCTCTATGGCCACTGGTGAGGGGGTATGTGTTGGCATGAGAACTGTGTGAGGGGATGAGGGGGATATAGGTGGAATGGCAACCAATGGCACAGATTCAGCCCCTGACAACCCTGCCTGTGCCTCAATCAAACGTTCATCATCACTGGTAGTCTGTGGGGACATTAACATCAGATGGGCTGCAGGAGGGGAACACACCTACATCACCTGTGAGGGGCAGACAAGAACTGTACATTACAATCTATACAATAGACACACACACACACACAGACACACACACAGACACATGCTATGGCACCCAACATGCATGTGATATGACAGAAGGCATTCAACATGCATGCAATACAGCAGATGGCATTCAGCTTAGACAATAATAGTGGTAGTTATCATACATCCGTGGGTTGCACACAACAGCATGCATGTGTCATAGCAGAAGGCATGCAAATTACACAATCATAGTAGTAGTTAGCATACATCCCTGTGTTACACCATGTAGACCAGCACAGGTTAACAGTACACCTGCCTGATGTGTGGCATATGACCTTGACAATCACATGTAGTATGACATGTGATCTGCTGACGTGTGCAATAACATGCATACATGTTTAACACAATGGTGTCCTGTCAAATATACAGTGGGGTAATGGTGTCCCAATGCAGTGTTGTCTGTCCACCCTACAGATATCTTGCACCTTTAGCTGATGTGCATGGCCATTGCAGGGAATCATGAGGCGTCTCTATTGCTATACAGTGTGAGTTACAGACACAGTTGATAGCCATGACTGTATTCAGATACAATACATATATACTGTGGAATGTGACCCACATTACTGAGGTGTATACACACTATACCATGATATGGAATGTGTGACACAGGTCACTGAAGTGTATATGGATGACACCCCTGCACATCTGCAACCATATTACTGCTGCCTGGCAACTATGGCCAGACATGGCAAACTCGTCGGTACACCATGTCCCACATGAAATCTGTGTACCACACACACACACACACACACACACACACACACACACACACACACACACACACACACTCACACACATGAGGAGCAAGGATGACAGTGATGTCCAACACCAGCAAGGAGAATGCACTGTATCTGTGGGCTGATGTGGTTGTCTGTGTATGTGGATACTGTACAGGTGACTGCTGTCATGTCGTGACACACTCAAGATGTTCAACATATCTTATGTGGTGGATTGATGTCACACCTACACAAGATGTACACAGGCCTGTAGGATGTCTAGTGTTCCACATCTGCAATATAACCATTACACAAAGGCCATAGTTGGACCATGTGGAGCCAATGTATGACAGGGTGTATACACAAGCATATCATATCAACTGTGTGTGTTGCTTCATGTCTCTGGCCATCCTTTATGGCCATGTGTGTACATGTGTTGGCCAAATGGTTGTGACAGGCATCTATTTCACATGTCTGTGTTGTCCCATATGACATACACCTATAGATGTCATATGCTCCACTGACGACAGGGTTATGCAGACAAATGGTGGTATGTTTGACATGTGGGATATGTTTATCAGGATAGTTAGGCAGTGTTGCAGCCAGCCCACTAGATGTCATGGACATGTCAAATAGCACATCACATTGTGTGACATTCATAGCAGGGGTATGATCCACACCGGTGAATTCTGTGGGCTGGCCATACTCCAGCTCACTGTGTAGTACTGTTTGTATTCCCCACATGTGTAGTTCTGATCTGTAGTACATGTCTCCACAGTGAACAGCACCTCCACCATTGTATGCACAGCTGTCCGCACATCTGACAATGACAGTTTGTGAGGTTTCATGTCGGTGTTTCACATAGTTTGCAAGTATTGCACATGGGTAGCCATTGTGATGCATTGCAGGTCCGACCTATATATTGTGACAGGACCATACATTATGTGCACATGTGGTAAATGGCCACATGGCAGATAGATCTGTGCATTAACATACCTGATAAATAATAACAGTCTCACCTGCAACAGGCTGCTGTCTCAGTGGAATGCCAGAGGTACCTAAATAGGAGTGACACAGCAGTATGATCATTATCCACGCCTGTATGATAGCTACAGGGTGCAATATGCATGTTAACACATACACCAGTACAATAGATTATACTATGGAGTATGCACATGTGTGCATACACAGAGTAGCATACTATAGTATGCGGCATGTGTGTATACATGCCTTGCATATGATGTTACATTACATATTGTACAGTGATACATGTAACTATATTGAATATAGTTGTTATATATGCAGTAGTGACTTACCAGGCAACTCCAGGCACGGTGGTTGAGAGACACCCACCTCTATGATATCATCAAAGGCTTGTGGATGTTGATCTGCAGGTGTCCCCAGGTTGGCCAGTAGCTCCACGGTACGTGTGAGTGGGGGCTGGGTTGGTGGCCCACCACCTTTTGCACCTTGTTCCCTGGCAATTGCATTCACATGCTGTTTCGCCCATCTAATGTGATCTGTACAGTGTCTGCGCACCTGCTGGTATGTGCGGCTGTGACCACCCACATCATTAACCCTCCTGTGAAGTTCCTGCCACAGGGCATCCCACTGCTGTGCATCCTGTGGCACATGGCTGAATAGGACATCATGATTGTCATGTAGGTATGGGATGAGGGCTTCATCCTCCAAGTGGGTATATGGTGGAAGCCTTGCAAACGGCATACCTGGAAGACATAATGATGGAAACAGGTCACAGTAACTCACAGAGACATACAGAGCTAAAGCTGAACATACATGTGTATCACATTTATTATGATTAAATAGTTGTCTTTGCAAACCTACATGACACTGACACCACTGACATGTTTGTGTCACATACATTTGGCACTCAATGGTGATTGGATATTATCACCATATATGTGTGTGTGTCACCTGATTACATTGCTCATACTCCATGTGGATGGGTTCTTGATGTGGGCATGCCTGTTTGCCTGTACTGGTGTTCTTACCTATCAGCACATGCCTGGATGTGTCCACATTAATGCAGTCGACCTTGATGCTGTCTATATGTCACATATAAAGACTTACACTGCCTTAATGGACATGACCTGTGACCTTGCAGACTTGCTCACAGAAGGTTTTACATGTATGTGTTTTGCCATATACATCTACACAACACTGTACAGCAGTTCAACATCCTGCCATGTATCACCTGTGTTGCACATGTGATACACATGTGACACTGGCTAGCCAGATGGTATTTGCAGGGATGGATATCAACTATAGCATGTATGGCCAAAGTCAACTAGTAGGCTATATGCCCTGGGCCATGTATGAATCTAGGATGAAAGGTTACCTAGCTGTAGCCGACAGGTGGGTTTCTGGGGCCAGGTGAAGCAGTTCCACATAATTGATCCACAGGGTTAATGATACATCTACCATGCGGTCATCACACCATGTCTGAGAGGGGGGCAATGTGCAGCTTTGCTGGACATGGATGCATAGTATGGCAGGAGTATGTAAAGTGTATGGGAGAAGGATCTGTCCAGCATGTGGTGTTCCTTGTACTAGGAAGGTAGATGTCCATGAAGTATATGTTTGAGATCAGGATGTGTACATGTAGCATGTCCAACATCACTGGGTTGGACATGGCTTTATTCAGGGTAGGCATCATGCTACATAGTGGAGATGGCAATTGAAAAAGCTGGTGCAGGCCATCTGAACATGACCAATACCCCTTAAAGGAAATATGTGATCTGATATGGGTCACTTGAGTGTTGAGTATGGCTGGACAATGATCTCTATATTCATGGTTGGCACCCTGTCATAATTAGGGTTGCCACATATGACTACCTGACAGGTGTGGTGACGTAACTATCACAGGAAAGACAACTACCCAGCTGCATCCCTTACACACAGTGTCCATTATGTTGACTGCTGCCTATGTGGTAGTTCATGGGTACAGGGTTATTAACATAGGGGGTGACAATACAATATGTAGCTGTCAGATTGTGGCCATATGTAACACACCTCACCCACAAAGTCCCTTCTGTATGTTGTCCACAACACTCTAAGTCAGCTATTGCTCCTAGGTCATAGTCATTTGCATACTTCAATAGGCAGATGCCGTCTGTTAGTCTGTGTGGTATAGACTACAATGAGGGGGAGTACAATGAACTAACCCTGTTTTACTGTAGCTGGCACTGGTGTGATGTGTATGTATTATTCAGACACCTTCTGTAGTGTTGGTTCTGCCAGCAGTCCCATTGCAAAACACTCCTGTGACATACGAATGTACATCTAGTATACTGAGTGTAGGTGGAACACAGTATGGGTGATGATGTCTTATGACCTGGCAAGGTTATGATATGCAGTGTGAAATCAACCTTACTGTCATCTACATCTGTACTGCTGACATCAAATAGGTTGATCAAGGTTTATGGCCTTTCAGACCAGATTCAGCAGGGTAGTAGTGCAGTACTTCCCATTATCAGTGGTGTCTCCCCCTTTGTGGGTTGTAATAACTGTTGGTGTGCACCATTCAGTGTGCACACAGCCTGACATGAAGCTATGATGTGTATGTGGAGAGCAACTTGTTTTGCCATATGTGCATGATACAACCTGGGATGTGGGCAGGTACCATGCAGCCTGAGTGCAGCTTGTACCTGCATAGTTGTGGTTACAGGGGCTCTGTAGTGTACATGGATATATGATTGTGTACCTGTTGGGGGGCAGTGTGTTTATGTTATCAAAGACCCTATCTCGATTGCTTATTCGTGCTCAGCACTTGTTCAGAACTTGTAAGCACTACATAAGCTACTAATTACTATAGCACTCAGACTTTCTCATTACCTAGAGGTAAACAATTTTTGTATGTACTTTTCTCACTTGCTTAGAGTAAAACAGCTCTTGTACTCACTTTCCTCACTTATCTAGGGGAAATAGTTTTATATTCAGGCATGCCAAGAGTCAGCTCCCAGTGTACTCTCCTATCTATCTGATGAATCTGGGCATCTTGAGGCAATGTAGAAATTGCCTCGTGTACACAGACAATCCTCTCCACCTACCACCCAACATACAACCTGTGAGAAATGCACTTATTAAGCCAAACTGGAGGTAAAGCTCCCTCCAACCAAGACGGAACTTGACAGTCATGTGGAGAAGGTAAACATTTGCACCACACCACACTCATCACATAGTCTCACTAAATCTACACCACCATAATCCACACATAGTAACACAAAAATATTCACGGAAGCTCTCAATAATAATCTGTCTAAGCAACAGAGACCTCCAAAGTGAAAAAGCAAGCAGTCTCCATCCCCCAACACAATCCTAATGACACATAGCCCACAGACTCAGTGTGCCACTCAACCACAGCCAATAAGGCAAAACAATGTACCCAACACACTAGTCATAAGTGACTCTATAGTCAGGCACACTGATGTCCCTCTCACCAGGCTAAACAAGGAGAAGGTTACTGTCAGCTGCCTGTTGGGTACCAGGATCCAACACATAACCCACACACTCAGGTCACTCCACAAGTAAAAATATGACTCTGTCATTGTCCATGTTGGTGTGAATGACCTGAGATGCACCTCCCTGGACTACATGAAAAGAGACATGGAAGAGCTCTATGATCTTGTAGCCTAGGCAGGTATGACCCTAGCCCCGAGTAACATTCTGCCATCGCCCAGAATGATACCGCAGTACGAGGACAAAATGATTGACTTCGACAATTGGCTAAGCTTCTGGTGTCATTCTAAGGGGATCCAGTATCTGTCTGCTTGGGATGACATGGTCAGCAGAACATGATGCTTTGCCACAGATGGCCTGCACCTGTCGCCCCTGGGATTCTGGATACTGGCTAAGGCTCTTGCTGCCCCTATAGTGCCTTCTTTAGGCAAGGTTCAAATGACATATTCACCACCATAACAGGAAAAAGCAAGAATAAACTGAGGGTAATGCTATTCAATGCTGGAAGTCTAAATCTCAAAATGCACTCACTCGAGGCACTCCTTGTAATGGAGAACATCGATATCTGTGCAGTGACTGAGACCTGATTCAAGGCTCAAGAGACCACCCCTGCACCACCAGGCTATAACTCATACCACACTTTTTGGCCATGTAACCTGGACCGAAACACCCAAGGTGGAGGTGTGCCCATATTCATTAAGGATATCCACCCCTCCAGGCTAGTTGCTTAGCACAATGCATCCGAGGTTATCCAAGTGCAACTACCTCTGGGCTAAATGGCAATCCAAATTGTAGCTACAGATCCCCCACCATGCCCCAAGATTCCCACTCTTCTTTATTTGATGTACTGGAAATTATTGGGGTTCAACAAAACACCCTACTAATGGGCAACTTCAACTAACCCACCATTAACTGGGAAAACTACTCATGTACCAACTCATTATCTCAACGCTTTCTGGAATTCATAAACTCCAATGCCCTAGATCAACTTATCCACACCCCCACCAGGGGCAACAATATCCTAGACCTAGGCATTACCAGTACCTGAAGTAAACTCCTCATTGGTCCAATCCGACCATAAGCGAAACACCCTTGATATCCACATCCCGTCCCCACCTCCCATTAAGGAAACCACCGTATAATATTTCTACAAAGCCAACTTCATGCTTCTTAAGACAGAAGTGGTGAACTTCATGACACCATGCAGATGGACAATACAGTTACAACTGCTGAATCCTACACAAATGCACTCTATAAGCACTTACACGAGTGCATGGATAGTTCTATCCCAAATAGAACCAAGACGCTATCCTCCAAAAAAAAGAAGCCAACCGGGTGGTCCCCTGCCATAAACAAACTGTACAACAGAAGGAAGAAACTGTTGCAAAAGAGAGTACAATCCCATGAGTGGAGGAGATCCCTGGTCAGCCTCAGTAAGAAGCTGAGATCCCTTATAAGATCCTCCAAAGCTAGCTACTAAAACAAAACTGCCACTAATTCCAAGGACAACCGCAAAGTATTCTATAACTATGTCAAATATCTCGATGGCAACACCCAGATCCGCTCTGAGTTACAGCACAAAGGCACAAACATTACAGAACCAACTGATATTGCCAACATCTTGGCAGATAGGTTCAGTGCTACCTTCCCCCCTCTCACCCCCTAAAGGGCCCATATCTATACATGAAGAATGCAGAGTCCCTGTAATCACAACTACAAAGGTAAAAGCTGCATTCTCTAAAGCCAATATCACAGCATCCATGGGACTGGACAACATCCCAGGCTGCGTTTTACATGAAATTCAGAACGAATTGGCTCCTCACTTACGCACCATGTTCAATAATAGCCTCGCATCAGGCTTTGTGTCCCCTGAATGGCACACAACAGTTATCCCTCTCCACAAAGGTGGCGCCACAACGGACCACGGGACCTATTGCCCTATAAGCCTGACTAGCCTGATCTGCAAGGCTATGGAGCACATCATCATGGATGTCATTCACAGAGACATTGGGCACCTCCAAACCTTTGACTCCACCCAGTTTGGCTTTGTTAAGGGCAGACCATGCCTCCTAAATATGGTGGACTTCTTTGAGACAGTTACCAAGGCATTAGATGAGGGTAAGGAGGTCCACACAGCCTACCTTGATCTCTCAAAGGCTTTCAACACCATTCCCCATTCTGGTATTATCGACATACCCATCCACCAGAACATTAACCCCTATGTCACGAGATGGTTTGCAAAGTGGCTCATGGACAGAACCCACACAGTAAGAGTTGCATACCCTAAGTCCAACTGTAAACCAGTTACAAGTGGCGTCCCCCAGGGCTCAGTCATAGGACTCCTCATGTTCGGTATATACTTCTGTGAGGTACAGGCAAGCTCAGGAGGACTTTGGCTTAAAAGGTTTGCAGACGACTGCAAACTAGGGGCCATAATTGGTTGCCCAGCTGATACAGACACCCTCCAGAAGAGTTGCACTGAGACGGATGGTGTCAATATCATGGCCTCAAGCTGAATGCCAAAAAGTGCATAGTCATCCCCTTTGGATAAAACTAATTACCCATGGACTGCCACATAGGTGAAAGTCCTCTACTTACAGAAAAGGTAATAAGGGATCTGGGAACTCAAGTAGATAACAATCTCTCATTGGATAACCACAATGCCAAGGTGGTTAGAATATCCCCCTAATTTCAAATGGGTTCACATCCAGAACAAAGGAGGCCATTGTGTCTCTCTACTCATGACTTATTAGACCCATTAAAGGATACAACACCCCATTTGGGATGTACCTTACAAGACAACTGCAACAGCTTGAAAGACCACAACAGTACCACACCAAGAAGATTACTGAACTCAAACAGATGACCTATGTAGCCCAACTAAAGAAACTCCAGCTGTACTTGGTTGCATACCGCGTACTCAGGGGTGATCTCTGCTTGACATACAAGGCCTATGTCCAAACCAGTATTGCTGGATATGCTCCACCTAAACAAAAGCCCCTAAGAGCCACATGCTCCAGGGATATAAACCTAACCACAATGATAACTAGGACATGCTGGAGGGTTAGATTCCTGACCCGGAGACTCCCAATGCTTTGGAACATGATTCCAATGTACATCAGGCAGGGCCCCTCACTAGCACTCTTCAAGAGAAACCTTGAAGGGTGGATGAGAGACAGACATGTACCCTGGGGATCACTGCAGTGGCTCTGCTGGACAGAGGCCCAGGGAACTAATGGCTATGCTGTTCAGAGGCACAGGGAACTAACCTAAGGGGGCGGCGGAAGCCAACACACTCTAGCTAGGCTTATAAATACCCTTCGGCAGACAGCCTAGTACCTACATTTGAACCTATTACATGTCTTATGTGCATGGATAGTTAACTAGCTCTTCCATTTTACT
Organism: Protopterus annectens; assembly: GCF_019279795.1. Classification (NCBI taxonomy): domain Eukaryota; kingdom Metazoa; phylum Chordata; order Ceratodontiformes; family Protopteridae; genus Protopterus; species Protopterus annectens. Next base: position 544,119,052 of record NC_056730.1, on the reverse strand, counting down.
TTGCTATCATGCTGATAAACTGTCAGATGACTACAAGTCATACGTATCCTGTTATTGCGTATTGTAAATGCCAATAGACATAACTAATGTTTGCCTAACATAACAGTAATGCTATGTAAAATGTAATACAAATCTGCCTACAATACTGTACATTACACAGTTATTGGCACAATATCCCACAATGCAAATCATAATTGCACAGTAGGCCCGCCTTCAACATGTTATTCTCAGTAATACACCCATACATATGCCTACTGTTACAATATATCAGCATATACTATTGCCTGTTATAGCACATACTTGTTGGACCAACCCTGCCACTGACAGCGGCTGGAGAGGAATTGTTGGGTTCAAAGCCCGTATATAGCATCCCTTGTGATGTATGAGGTGTTTGCCTTGTGACTTACAGCAGTACACACATAAATACTACAAGCGTTACTATGCTCAACAATACATCACTACAAGATAACTGTTTCCACTACATGCATTGTGTACACTTTAATTATTACAGAACAGGTACTACATACACAGACATACTGAGTGTTCTACATACCTTATTAGTAACCCGAGGTGTCATTGACTGTTATTTCAGTGCTTTTCAGTTTGTGTTTCAATCTTAGTTGTAATGTTCTGCTGGTATATACAGATGGTTTGTATGTGTGACAAGCCATCCTTTTATAGTTAAATATTGGTAACATGTTCTATCCTGACCACCAATCGGTGTTCCAAAGTAGTTAATTACATGCACATCAGCTGTGCAGCTACTCCATTAGCCAATACCATGGCAATAGTGGTGTATAACTGAGAACTCCACTTGGGCGTTGTTCCTTTGCCTTACTTTCGAGGAAGACAGCCTGGATGTGTTGTTTGTGATGTATTGCAACAGCTATATGGAGATAGACAGATATATATTAGCTTAATGACTCCCGTGGATTGTGTGTAATGGCTAGAAGATGTTGTTCTACATGTGAGTACAGCTGTTATATTTCAGAACATTGCTACTTGTGCAGGGTTTGTTTGTACGTGATACTTCTGCAGATGTTTCAGTCTGGCAAGGATGTTTGGGCAGCTCAAGGCTGTATGGCTATGCATGAAATGTTAGGTGGTTTACAGTATGCTCACCAGACATCTTTGGTTTGGTGTACATGTGTATCATACTGTGCTGTTAATCAGTAATTGGTAACACTTCCTGGTGTACACACAACCCTCTGAAACGAGATTATTGCAAACAAACCCTGTAACATCAGCAGCTGTTTCATTGTATAACAGCAACTATTTCACATAGGGCCATGTTAGTGTGTCTCTGACAAGGTATGTTAAGGCTTCTGCAGATGTTGTACAGTGAGTGAATGACTTGTGATGTTATTACAGTCTGTATTGTAATTGGATTGGGTGTGTGGGGAGATGTTGGTGGGTGTACATTGCAAATGCAGGTGTGTAGGAACTGCTTTTATACATAATCGATATGTGTGTGAGGGTTCCTTCCCTATTTGAACACCTATCCTTTAATGGACTAATACTATGGTAATTGCAGCCTGATTCATTAAGGCACTGGTAATTGGTTCCTGTATAGCATGCAGGTGATGTTAGTCCTTGAATCCGGAATGTAATAAAGTGTTGCTACATAAAAGCTGTCTGTGTATTTCTGTCATAGGTATTTGCAGTCATTGGAGTTGTGTTGGTGACTGACCCTCTTTGGCTAGGGTTGCCACCTTTTCAAATGGCCATAGTGGGACATTTTTGGGGCACACATCAGATTTTACAGGCTGACACAAACCCACGGTCAGTGCAAAGGATAGAACTTTCCTTTTTTGCCTAAATATAAGCTTATTCTTGTAGCAGTTTAGTTGCTTATCCTGTTTCTTGTAACATGTAAGTATTTTAGATACAGAAATAACTATTTTATGCAACTATTACATAACATATGGGACATAATTATGTCCTACAATCTCAGAACATTTGCCATTTTTAATATTTTTGGTCAGGACACAACTGCCCAAAGAGGGACTGTCCCTCGCAAAGTGGGACAGGTGGTAACCCTATCTTTGGCTCATGTCCATAGCACATATTTGTAATAGTGTATAGGCATATACTCTCCATATCCTTTGTTCATAAAGTTTGGTCATGGCGGAATGTGTGATTGCTATGGTCCATGTTATACACATATATGAACACTTCATCCACTGTATATGGGATACCTACTGAATTCCGAATACACACAGTTCCAACGTCCACACTACAGGGCCCAGACTCCCAAACCCCACATTACCGAACACTCAAACTCACGACAGTCAAACTCACGAAAGTAACACAAACATGGAACACACACACGCACACACAGACACTCTGCTACCCACCACATCCAAACAAACCATCCTACACTACGTATGGGCAGGTGGGCAAGCCCCCCTACACCCCCATGTGGGTGGCTGTACCCCCCACACCCCCTACTTTAATATTCTACCTCCGAGATCGCACAAACAGATGCACAAAGCAAACCCACACCCACACATTACAGTCCCCCAGGAACACACACCACACTCAGAACACACACTTACACACTCTACAGCCCTCAGAAACACACTTACACACAGTAACTTCCGTGAACCGTAACACCAGAAGCACTGACTAAATGACCCTAAACATCAGGATTTTAAAACTCGCACTTCTGGTGTTTCAGTACTGTGGTCTTTCGGTCTTTAAGCCTCGTGATTGCTTGCGTCAGTCTGTCAAGCATTCGGTATTTGGTAGGTATTCAATTTATATGTACCTCCATGGTTGTGTAGATGTTGTTAATCTATCAATATATCTACATATATATGTATATCCCTATATATTGACATATATCTCTCTCTCTCCCTCTCTCTCTCTCTCTCTCTATATATATATATATATGTTGATTTATATATATATATATATATATATATATATATATATATATATATATATATATATATATATATATATATATATAGAGCATACACCTTTCATTGGGTACATGGTGGTTTGTCCTATTTCCACACATTCCTCCCTTTTGTGTTTTAACTTGTCAGAATACACAATTGCCATTGGTACATCTCAGGTAGCTTAGTGGTAGGTTATTGTGAAGATTGAATACATGTTCTAATCCAATCCTGGCAGTGGTCATTTTACCTCTCAGAGCAGGCACTGGTAGTGCAGGGGTGATTAATGCACATTTCAGTGGTTGTGTGTTCCAAATGTTTATTATTCTGTGGAATACTACCTATATATGCAAGCAGTGGTTAAGGTATACTATATAACATGTAAATCATCTCTGACTTTATTGGGATTTGAACCATGACTGCATAGATATTATGCAAATGCTGTAGCCATTACACTATTGACATTAACGTTCCTTCTGCCTATTTCCTATGTCCATGAATCCTATGTTTAAGCTTGGCTACACAACAGGCGGTGCCACCCACACCCAGTGAGCTTCTCGAAATACCGACATGACACATGAATTGAGAGTCTATACATTAACATCCTAACTACATTTGGCATAGCCACTCACTGACACACTTCAGGGGAAACCTTGATGTGTGACTGGCCAACAGTATATACACCCCTGGGATCATGTTTCCCAGAAACATACAGCCAGGGTGTGGGGGAGCCACTCCAGTTTTATAGCTGCAAGACCTTTCGGGGAACTTGAATGCTGTTGGGTTGTCATGTTAACATGCCTTTTTGAGATCACTATGTGCCCCTATCACTCTACAGCACCCCAGTCTTCAACAGCTTCCAGAAACTCTGCCTGGAATCGCTTCATTGGCTATGCTTGACAGACACTCAGTTACTTCATCAATGGTACAGGGAAAGCCACCACACTGCAGCTATGCTTCTAAATGCCCTTGGGCAGATAGCCTACTATCTATCTGTGAACCTCAACAGTGCAGGCCATCTCCAACATCATATGTGATAATACAGAGTTTTCTGATCACAATATACAGTGTAAAATCACCATGTAGTCAGACAACAGTTAAGTACAGCAATAGCATACAGACTACTGATACATAATCACTCCAAAAGCCTATCTTGGAAGCTAGTGGACATGTATAGGTGTCAAGCTTTGTATTGCTTACCAGTAGGTTACCTACAGGAAAGATGGGGCACAAGCACAGATGGGAAACATGCCTGCAACAATGCCATACCAACTTGCATGTGTCAGCCTAAGGCTTTGGAATGCTGGGCAAGGCTATTGGCACCCCCATGGTGCCATTTTTAGGCAGGTCTCAGAGGTGAATCTCACCTCCATGAATTGCACAATAGCAAAATCAATGAGGGTTAGGTTATTCTACACCAGGGGTAGTACTCACAACATGCACTCACTCACAGCACCCCTCAGTATGGACAATATCTACATCTGTTTTGTGACTGGGACCTGTATAAGGCTCCTGTGAGCACACTGGTACTACCACACTACAACCCATAACATACATTTCAGCCACTGAACATGGACTGGCACAGACATGGAGGGAGTGTATCCATATTCATCGGGGATATCTACACCTCCAAGTTAGTGGGGCAGCATGATACCTCTGTGATCATCCATGTGCAGCTAAAATCAGCCACGTCTGCAATGCAAACTGTGAGCTGCTACAGATAACCCTCCATGACCCAGGAGCACCACTACAACTATCTGGAGACAGTGCTAAACATGACAGTCCTACCATACACCCTGTTATTGGTAAATGTTGGCTACCCTACACTTAACTGGATAACCTACTCGTGTATTCATTTCCAGGCCCAGCACTTCCTGGGATTTATCACCTCATATGGCCTGTATCAGTTGGTAGACAGACTAACGAGAGGTGAAAACATACTAGAAGTGGTAATCACTGACATGTGCAACAGGTGCACTACAGCAGAGGTAAACTGGTCACTGTTTAGATCTGACCATGAACTATTCACTGATAATTTCTACTCCCAACCATCTCCACCACCCAAGGACCACACAGTGAATACCTTTCATGCAGCTAAATTCACAGTAGTAATGACAGAGGTGGGAGGGTTCACAGCCCCCACGCTCAGGGATGACACTGCTCAAGATACAGACAGAATTACAAATGCACTCTATAAGCACCTACAAAGATGTATGGGTCATGCCATCAATGGTAAACCAGGACTCGCTACTCCTACACAAGGACACCAGTCTGCTGAACCCCTGCATTATACAGGCTATACAACAGAAATAGGACAGTAGTCCAGAACAACAGCAAATCCCAAGACATGCAGACATCCATGACCAGTATCAGCAAGATACTTATGTTACTCATGTAATCAACTAAGGCTGACATCCACAGGTAAATAGGCATGGATTTGAAATATGACCACAAAGGCTTCTTTGGCTATGTCAAGGATGTAAGCAGTAACACAAAGATTTGCACTGTGCTATTGCAATATTGCACTGAATATACTCACCCTACTGATATCACCAATTTTTTTATAATACATTTGGAGCAAGCTTCATCCCCTACAGGGCCCACAACAATACCCGAAATGTACAGTATCCCAGACATCTGAGACATACAGGTGGTAATGGTCCTTTCAAATGGCATGACAGAGCATCAATGGAGGCAGATGGCATCCCAGACTGCAGAAACTACAAGACAATGTGACCCCCTGCCTAATATAGCAATTCAACATCAGCCTGTACACAGGCTACATGGCCATTTACTGGCACATGGCAATAGCTATTCCACTCCACCAAGGTGGTGACACAACTGATGATGGTAGCTCCACCCCATAAGCCTGAGTAGCCTGATATGCATGACTATGGAGCGCATCCTCATGGCACTCATTAACATAGACAATGGTAACCTGCAGACATTTGACCCAACCCAGGTCAGCTTGATTGAGTGCAGATCATGCCTACTGAACCTGTTTGACATCTTACAGTCACCTAGACTTTAGGTGTGGGGTGTGGTAGTTCACACATACTACCTGGACCTCGCCAAGGGTTTTGACACCATTCCCCACTCAGGTATTATTTCTTCACTCACCAGCCAGTACATACACCCATACATCACAGGTTGGTTTGCCAACAGGCTTACACACAGAACCCACATGGTAAGCCTAGCAGCCTCCAGGTCCAGCTCTTGACCAGTCACAACTGGTGTCCCACAGGATTCAGTCCTGGGACCCCTACTGTTTGCCATATACTTCTCAGAGGTATAGGCTAACACAGGTGGACTACAGCAGGCTGTGTTTGGCGATTATTGCAGATAACTGACAGTCCAGCTGTCACAGACATCCTTCAAGGGGCCTCACATAGACCAACACAGGGTGTCAGAGTGATGGCCTCCAGCTAAAGGCCACATACTGCATGGTCATTCCATTTTGGGAAACTATGCACACACATATTAACACGAGTGGCAGACACTATAATTCAGACGACATAATGGGTATGTGGGGACTGCATTACATAATGATCTCTCCTTTGACAGTCATATCTGCAAAGTAGTTAGGACATCCATCTATGTAGGCCATCTGATTACTTAAGGGTTCACATCTAAACAGACTTAGGTTATTGTGCCCTTTTACTCATCACATGTCAATCCCATCATCGAGTATGATAACCCATTTTGGATGTACCTCAGAAGACACATCCGAGAGCTGGAAAGGCCACGAACATATCTTGCAAAGTGGGATAATGTCTTCAGACATGTGTCCTATGCTACCAGACTGCATAAACTCTTGCATTACCCATTGGCATCTTGTTTACTCAGAGATGATATTTGTTGGCCAACAAAGCTGTGTCCAAGTCAGGCTTAATGGATTTGGTCCACCTATGGGAATCCATGTCACAATGAGCCACACACTATAATGAACTACACCTTGTCACAACCATAACTGGAATATGCTGGAGTGACAGATTCCTGTCACGGGTACTCCCCATGATTTAGAACTACATCCCTGATTACATTATACCGAGCCCCTCACTAACACCCCAGGGAATCCTTGCAGAGTGGGTGAGGAACAGTGGATACACCCCAGGGATCCCGCAATTGGCTCTGCTCCACAGGGGGACAGTTAGTTAATTAATGGGGTGTCAACAGCAGACACATTTTGGCTAGGCTTATGAATGGCCTCGGGCAGTTAGGACATGTACATGCCTATGTACCTATGTACCTATACATACAGTATCGACACATGCTGATGGCTTAATTTACTGTTCAGGTATTGACTTACCTTGTGCCAATGGCAGTTGTGTGTACAATAGTTGAGGGCTGCCTATGTAAGATGCACATAGTAGACCAACTATACATGACAATTTACAGGTGGTCATGTGTGTGTGCCATCCATGTTTGCTGTGTGTGCAGGTGGAGAAGGGTGTCAGTCCATAGGTGCCTACACTGTCAGTGTGTGTGCTATACATTCCCTCTTTGCCAAGGCATGGGCAAACTGGGCATGCCTCCGTCTGCATACTGAGGCTAGCACAGGGTGTTCATGGTCTGAGTCCCTCTGTTCCTATGGGGCCCTTGGCAATGGTGGTGGGCTTTGAGGGCCTTCACCATTCTGTCCCTGCTGCAGCTGTTTCCGCAGGATCATATTGTGTAGCATGGCACATACTATGAAGATGTGGGCACGCTTGCCTGGAGAGTACTGCAAGGCTCCACCAGATATGTCCAAGCAATGGAACCATGATTTCAGCATCCCAAACACATGCTCTATGATGATTCTGTTTTTTGCGTGTACCTCATTATGGCATTCTTGCATGGGTGTGTGTGCATTTCTGATGGGAGTCAGCATCCACAGTTCCAGTGCATAGCCAGCATCCCCACCAGGTGGCCATATTGTATGTCCCCCCTGGCAAATACATTATACAGCTGTGAGGCATGCCAGATGTGGGAGTCGTGATAGCTTCCAGGGCTGCCAGCGCACACATCCATGATAATGCCCTGTTCATTGCACATGAACTGGCAGTTGATGGAGGAGCATCCCTTGCGGTTTATGTAGCGCCTTTCCTGCTCACTGGGTGGTGTCTTGATGTGTATGTGCATGCAGTCTATTGCACCCAGTACCTCCGGGTAGTCTGCCACATGGTGAAAGAGATGCATATTGCTGGCTAACTCCTCCTGTGTTCAGGGGAAAGTACATGTGCTCATTGGCATGTGGTAACATGGCATCCAGGAACTAGTGGAGTACCCTGGATGCTGATGCCTGTGAGATCCCCATGATATCCCCAGTTGGCCTTTGAAAGGTACCTGTGGCTAGTATTCTCAATCTTACACATACCTTTGTGTCCATTGGGATGGGTTCCCCTCTGTTATTTCTGGCTCTGAGGCGTGTCTGGCACAGCTCAACAAGTTGCTGTATGGTGTCCCTGTCCACTCTGTAATGCTCTACTATCTCCAGATCATGTAGCCCCTGGCAGGTTACTCTGGGTCTGAACACTCTTCTCTTCCTCTGGTGCCTTAGATGGTTGTCAGCATCATCCTCCACACCACCATCAGTCTCCAACACATGCTGGTGAATCAAAGCTATGGCAGCCCCTAACATGTACATATTAAAAGTTCCACATCTGTATACACCAATGGTGAGGAGTGTCTGGGAATACACAAATGTGTGTGAGGTGCTTTCACATTTTATACTATTGTGCAATGGATGTTGCTGGTGTAATTGGGTGTGTATGTGCAATTCCAGCTGCAGGGTATCTTAATTATGGGTTTTACAGCAGGTACTGCTATTGTGGGACCTTTGGTGTTGAAATACGCTTGGCTGCTGTGATTCATCTATTGCCCTTTATTTCACTTTTTAACCTGATTCCCCTCCCATTGTCAGGCATGCATCCAGCTGCTGGCTTTCTTGGTTTGTACTTTCCCAACCCAGGATTGTGTAGCAAAATGTGTTATGTAGCTGATCTACTACAAGTTTGCTTTGTTCTGTTGTGACAGTTCTCTTTTCTTTGCAGTACGGCACCTCCCCTTTCCTGTTCTGCAGGTAGCTGCTAGCAGCCTTTTTAGGTGTTGTCAATGGCCCACTGTGGGTTCCTAGGTGTTAATTACTCATTGTACTCCAATTACCATCCTGCAGCATTTCCTTATTGTCTTCCCGTATCCTTCTTCTTTCAGCTTTGGGGCAGGCCGCGCACATCCATTTACCAGGTTTCGAACATGTTTTCATCCACGTTCGCATGCACTTTCGGTTACCATGTGTTCACTCAGCTAAGCAAAGCTATGGTTACTTCCACACCTCTATCCTGCAGCTTTGCTTAGCAACACGCAAACCGAATTAGCAATGCTCCAATGTGCTTACAGCTAAGGCGGTGCACCCCTCTCTTGATGTCATCTTTATCTCCAGGCCACACCTCAGTGTTGTACCGCTATGCTGTGAGGTACATCCTTACGCCTGCGGAGATTTTGCAATTCAGTATTACTTGCCTCATTTGCATGGCATTGAGTACTAATTCCTAGTTACTGTGCAGAACACTGTCACAGACCCTTAGCAACCCTTGTGCCATGGTTGTGATGTAGTAGGCACACCATTGACTATTATGGGAATTCATGAAATGTGTTACATTGCAGTTTTATTACATATAAATATATTTTCATTGTAATCCCGTTTGCACACTGATGCACTGAAATTTTACTTTGTGTTGGTGTGGCCATGACATTAAATGTTCTTTTTTATGTATTGTGCATGTTTTTTATGCCAATGGCTATATATTTAGCCATTGGCATATATTAACAGTATAATACGTGAGTTCGGTCCACTGTCATGGCTCCAATTTTATGTTTGAAAAAATGCAACCGTTTTTTCGGTTTACATTTCTACATGCTTACGCTATGCCTGCACCACTTCATGAATCGCTATATACCTTCATTTGCATGCTACACTGCTGCACATGGGGTAATTAGCATACATGCGCCGGGAGCTGCACAGCTGTGGCGTACGCTGGTAGTGCACGTGAAAACAGCTTGTACCTGAATCGCTCTGTGGCCATATTTGGCGTTAGATCGCTGACGCTACGGCTGCACCTGGCGCAAGCTTCATGAATCCCTGGGGGGGGTCTATATTGGATACTCAAACATTTAAAAGTTCGAATCACTAAAGAATGGACTTTAGTGATCGAACTTTTAAATGTTTGAATGCTCGAATATAAATAAAAATTAAAAAAAAAACAGAAGAAAAAATAACAAAACTAAAGGGTGTAAGCAGGGGGGCAAGCCCCCTCCACCCCCACACTCACTGCTACTTAAATATGCCAACTCCAAGATCACCCTACAGTGTAGCAAATGGGAAATTCTCTGTTTCCACACTCTAGCACACTAAACTGCTATCTTGGAGTTCATATATTTAATTAGCGGTGAGTGTGGGGCACAGGGGGACTTGCCCCCCTACTTAAACCCTTTACTTTTTCTTTTTTTTTCCAAATATTGTTTTTATAGATATTTGAACTTTTAAAAGTTCGATCACTAAAGTTCGTTCTTTAGTGATTCGAACTTTTAAACATTCGAATATCTAATATAGTATTATGGCCTCCTGTGAAGATTTGTCACCAACTATGCTGGCTGTAAGACATAATAGTATACCCACAGTGGAGGAATTTGTAGCGCTTTGTGCCATATCTTGATGTGTTTTTTTTCTCTCTATCTACCGATATACAAACACACACACACAGACACACACATGTACGTATATATATATATATATATATATATATATATATATATATATATATATATATATATATATATATATATATATATATATATATATATATATATATATATATATATATATATGTAGAGAGAGCATTGATGATTTACTCAACTGTAGGGAAAAACCAAGTTTATTCAAGAAGATTATCTTTACATTGTCTGTATCTCTGTATGGACTTTCACTGTGTATATTATCGTAACCAGTGACATTATTGGCTTAGACACATTTCAAACACTTCAGTAACACCATCAATACATAGGGCAATTAATTTGTTTCTAATTATTATTTTATGACAGAGGGTGTAGCCATTTATTGTAATTGGACTTGCCATGGTGTGTATATCCCTACCTATCAACATAATGCATGGGACTAATAGTAAGGCAAGAATAGCTTTAGTATGAGAAGACTTTATCTTTTGTACTGCTGGCAATGATGATGATTAATAAGTCAGTACAAGTCTAACTGCCCTGAAGGACCATTTTAAGTCTAGTTAATAACCCTGTGTCACAATCAAACTCTGTACCTTGTGTCTGTAAGGTGAAAACCTTAACCATTATGCATTATTTAATAACCGAATAATGATACTATAGCTAAAGGAAAAAAAGGAAGTAACACATGACAAGTATGGGAGTTTATAAGCAGGTGAGCTGAAGAATACAGTTCCTGATGTTGTCTAGTGGGTAGATGAGATAGTGTCTTCTGTACTCCAAGCAAATATGTAAGGAAGAGTAGTAGCGTGAAGCAATATGCAGCTCCACTGGTTTATGCATGTTGTTTTACAGGTCCTGACACTGTTACACCTTCCCTGGAAGGTAGACTGTCTCCTAGAGGTGCAATCTAGTGGTGACTAAGGAGGATGAGGGAAGAATAACTAGATGTTAGTAGAGATAACCAGAGGCTGAAAATGTGTCCGGATGAAGGATATAAAGAAAGAGATCTGTAATTAAACATTTTATGCCTTATTCAGGGTGATTCACTGCTTGGTAATTATGAGGCTACTGAGGGAGGAACAGATGGGGGTCAGTCACAAGGTCAGTGTTATTATGTATCTGTGTCCCAACCACATTTTCAGTGTTAAATGATTGTTTGGATTATATGAAAATGGTAATCGTTGGCAGAGCCATAACACCCTCCCCAAAAGATAAATATATTCTCAATGATGAGGACAAAAAAAGAAAGATACAGACCACTTGCTACAGATATAATAAGCAGCCTGCAACCTTTAATATATTACCGGCTAAGCAACTCGGTGCTTCAGCCATGACCACAAATGCATCATTGACATTCATTTCTGAATGTTGGCACTGCATTACTGCACCATCATCTGATAATGCTGATTGTGCTCCCTAACACATTGTACCTTCGGCAGCTGCTGCCTTAGCTCCATCCTAGCTATGACTTTGATGGTAGGACAGCAGGCAAGTTGATTGCACTGAATACACATGAATTAGTGTTATTTAAATAAGTGTATGTTTTAGGTTCTTCACATGATTTTTTTTAAATGCATCTTTTTAATAGAAGCTGAATGAGTAGGTAGTGCTCTGTAAAATTATTTGTTATCTTTTTGTCTATTGGTAGTAAAACGTAGAGCAGAAGGAGTAAACTATGGCCTATTTTGCTTCTTAGAGGTCACATAGTAGTTATCTCTGTCAAGTCTATAAGAAATTGTCTTATCCAGTTCTGTCTGAAAGTCTGTGCCTGGAACACACTCTTGAACAAACTGGAATGTCATTAGGGAACTTTATACTAAGCATAAATATGAATAGTAAAAAACTAAAAGTGGCAGATACATTACACAGCATCTTCCAAGAATTATGAAATAAGCTTCCCCATGTTAGTAGGAAAAGACACACGCACATGGATAGCTATAGATAAATGTATCAACACAGGATTACATCTGTCAAGGTTTTTGAAGGACAGAAGACTGTAAGCTTGACAGTCAGTCTTGTGAACCTATTCAATTTTAAGATGATAATGTGGTAATGGGAGATGTATGGATTCAATGAAGTGGGAGAGTGGGGCACATCCTACACTGTGTGAAAAGCAATTAGTTTACATGCATGCACAGCAGTATCCTAGTCTACTGCATAATACTCAGTGGGTATCTATAAGGGAAGATTCTAGAGAAAGTATTGACTATTCCAAGTTGAACTGAACAGTGGCCTGCAACATAAGAACAGAGTTTTTACCAAAGAGGATGACAATGCACTTTTTGGAATTGAGCTTAAGGCCATGCCTCTGACACCAGGCATCTGTCTCAGTGAGGCCCTTCTGTAGGATGTCCACATCATTTGGGGACTCGACATAAACAGAACATTTAGACATAGACAGAAGCATTAGATGCAGGACATCCAGATTCCATAACAGCTTCTTCCCACGTGCTGTCAGACTGCTGAACTACAAACCCATAGCCTAACCTGCTAAATGGGTAAACAAACATTATTTATGTGCAATATGTCATTGTTATCTACATAGCCCATTTTACACTTTATTGTGTTTATTTTTAGTATCTTTTTTATTTCTATTTCAGTATTTTTAAATTATTATTAATCTTCCTTCTGTAAACTATAATTCTTATGGTACGAGCACGAGTATCGAAATTTCATGCAGTGACATGCACTTTTTCTTCTGTGTTGATCTGTATGACAATAAAGTTTACTTTGACTATGTCTCCTAGTTTGCACTCATCTGCAAACTTCATTAGCTGGTGGCCTTCTGTGTTAGCCTGTACTTCAGAGAAGTAGATACGAAACAGAAAAGGTACCAGGACTGAACCCTGTGGTACTCCACTTGTCACTGGTTTGAAGTCAGATTTGTAGTCTGCAACTTTTACAGTGTAGGTTCTATCAGTGAGCCAGATGTCAACCCATCTCATGATGTAGGGAATTATACCTAGTTTAGTGAGTTTAGCTATAATTCCAGAATGGGGGATGGTTTCGAAAGCCTTGGCAAGGTCAAGATAGGCTGTGTGAACCACCTTACCCTCATCTACGGCTTTGGCGACTGCCTCAAAGAAGTTGATCAGGTTCAGACAGCATGATCTGCCTTTCACAAACCTGAACTGGGTCGAGTCCAGAGTTTGGAAGTTACAATTTCTTTGTTTATGAGTTCCATGATGATATGTTTTATGGCCTTGCTGACCAGGCTCGTTAGTCTAATAGGGCGATAGTTCCCAGGATCGGTGGTGGCTCCCCCTTTGTGGAGTGGGATAACTGTTGCTGTGTGCCATTCAGTGGTCACAAAGCCTGAAGTGAGACTATGATTGAACATGGTGCTTAGGTGGGGAGCCAGTTCATTCTGAAGTTCGAGTAAAATGTAGCCTGGGATGTTGTCCAGTCTCATGGATGCTGTGTTTTTGGTTTTAGAGAGTGCAGCTTTTACCTGCATAGACATGATTACAGGGACTCTGAATTCTTCCTGTATAGATATGGGGCCTTTAGGGTGTGAGAGGGGGGTAAAGTTAGCACTGAATCTATCTGCCAGGATGTTGTTAATATCATTTGGTTCTGTAATTTTCGTGCCGTTGTGCTGTAACTCATAGCAGATCTGGGTGTTGCCATTGAGATTCTTGACATAGCTATAGAATGCTTTGTGTTGCCCTTAGAATCAGTGGTGATTTTGTTTTCGTAGCTAGCTTTGGAGGATCTTATAAGGGATCTCAGCTTCTTACTAAGGCTGACCAGGGAGCTCCTCCACTCATGGGATTTTACTCTCTTATGCAACAGTTTCTTAATTCTGGTGTAGAGTTTGTTTATGGCAGGGGACCACCAGATTGGCTTGCTTTTTTAGAGGATAGAGTCTTGGTTCTGTTTGGGATAGCACGATCCATGCACTCGTGTAAGTGCTTATAGAGTGCATTTGTGTAGGACTCAGCAGTCGTAACTGTATTGTCCATCTCCATGGGTGTCATGAAGTTCGCCACTTCTGTCTTAAAAAGCATGAAGTTGGCTTTGGAGAATTTTTTTACTGTGGTTTCCTTATCATGCATACTACTGAGATGTGTTGCTATGACATTAGTAATGAGGCCATCCACATAACACACCACCTGACAATTGAGCAATGACCACCCCTTTCTATCAATGTACTAGTCAGCATCAGGTGCAGCTGAGGTATTAATTGGGATGTGGGTGCAGTCTATTGCACCAAGAACACAAAACCATTGTCTATGGCATAGAAATGTTGCATGGAAGTTTTGTACTCCATGGATGTTCTTAGAAGTGAATATATTCATCCAACTTGGTACATATTGCTGACAGTAATTGTGAGAGGATGGAAGTGGCAGCTGTCTGGGACACTTCTATGGCATATTCCTTACATCACTGAAATATTCCAGAGGCCAGTATACCTAGCCTATACCTAGCCTCAGTACATTTTGTTTTTTGTCAGTACTGGGTTATTCTGGAGACTGAGGGCACACGTGGGGGTGCACATGTCCTGCACATAGCCTGCACCAGCTCTCTGTCTAATCTGTATCTAGATATTATTTCCTGGTCAGGGAGCAGGCTTATCTGTAGCCATACCTCTCAACTATACAGATTTTCACAGAATGCCCAAGTTTTGCCTCCTATATTTTGTCCATTTTTCATAAAATTGTCATTTTCTGGCAAATTAGTGCCAATCATTAAAGGGTAAAGTTAAAAATAATGACTGACATTTGAGTTTCATACTTCATACCCTTTAGAAAATCTATGCTCATGCAAAACTTATTATCCTATCAAATTTCTAAGATTTCTTGTTGTAAGAGGTTGAGAGGCATTTCTGTAGCCTGGTCCAGCCCCCTAGGTGGCTGCCTTCTGGGACACATTTTCAGATTGTCCTCTAGTATGTCCTGCAGCACCCCAGCCTGCTGTAGTGCATTTAATTCCAGTTATATTTTTTTAATGAGGGTGGTGAATTTGGCAGGATTCCCTAGGAATATGTGGACTATATTGGCATTAAGATAAAGCACGTATGGCCTCCGCTGAATGTTTTCAGAAAGTTGTCAGGGAAGTACATTGTTGCATTTAATTTGCATTGGACATGACCATTATGTTTTGGAATCTGGCATGAGATCTGCAGAGTCCATAGTTATCCTACACTGAATAGATAATTACTTGGTCCTGTTATAGTGTACATTATGAAATCATTTCCCTCCTGATGAGCTGATGATATCTTTTGGATTCCTGTGCTTCTTCCTTAAAACTGTACACTGCAAAACCTTAACAATTTTCAAGCTAATGGAATATCTTTTCATAGTCTATGAATGCAAGTCTTTTTCTTTTTCCCGGATAGGGGTTGCCACAGTGGATCACCTGTCCGCTCATGATTGGCAGTGGAGTTTTACAGTGTCGAGCTGCTAGCCCGGCACCCAACCTTCCACAGAAGGCACACACACGCACACATAGGGCAAATTTTAGAGTGTCCAATCCACCTACAGCAAGTCTTTTTCAGATGTGGGTGGAAACTGGAGCACCCGGAGGAAACCCACGCAACCACAGGGAGGACATTCAGATTACACACAGAAGGCACCCCAGGTAAGGACTGAACCAGAGAAGCTCTTGCTGTGAGGCAGCAACGCTAATTGCTGCACCACAGCAGCCACCCTGATGTATGAATGCAAGTACTTAAGGGAAAATGGCTTAACTCAAGGGTTACATAATGCTGCATTTTATATAAACTACATTATTCATTATGATTTGCAGGATTAATTTATGTAATATAATGCATTCACATTTGTCATTTTATCTATGTACTAGTGCCTATAATCACACAAATATCTTCTTTAAACAAGGTTGTCAAAGTGTCATTGCTTATTTTTCTTGAATGTTCAGTATTACTCTTTCAAACAGTATTATTGTTTTATTACAGTGGTACACCACTAGCTCTTATGTAATGTTAATCAAAATAAATAATTATTCATGTCACCAAGATCTTATATAATGTTAATGCATCATTACGTTTTGCCTTTGGCTGGGTTATGGTTGAAAAGGAGTGTGGTGAAAGTCTGCCCACTTGGTTCCAAATAAATAAGTAAAGCTATCTTAATCTACAGTTACATCTTACCTAGAACCTGCCGCCTATCTCCTTAACTAATATTTTAAAATTTAAAGATGTGGTACTTTCCTTGCATGTACTGGAATCTTACTGGTCCTTAACTAGTACTGTTGACCAGGATTTGCTGTAGAGCTGGAAATGAGTCTGGCAAGAACAAACACTTCTAGCATTATGCTGCCATGCAGTGGTTGTGATACTCCTTTAAGCCTTGACTGAAGGAGGCTTCCTACTGGCTGCTATCCTTTCTCATAGGAGAGTACACGGTTTATATTGCAGCCTGCTTACTATTGCTCCATAACATGCTGCCTAAGTTTATCCACTCTGAACATATGTAGCCTCATATTAGGCAGTATTAGGAGAGCACTATTGCTAAAATAACTCCATTTTAATAAAAAGGACTCCATTTTATATTTCATATAGCTACTATAAAGTATATGATTGGCTGATATTAAAGTTTCTTGTTAAAATGCTATGGTAGTAGCAGTCTGCAGCACCATTAGTAGATTTGCTGGCAAGTCTTCACTAAAGAGATGGTATAGCAGAGTCAAACTGGTGCATAAATCTCAAGATCTATGCTATTTGAGGAGGTAAGAAGATAAAATTGTCCATTGTCTCCACTCCTTTTTGTTTTGGGCATCAAACTATTCACTCAAACAATTAGATGGACGTCAGGCATAAGACAAGTCGACATCAAAAAGAGGGAATACAAAACAAATTAGTTCCTAGATGATCTTATAATATTTCTGGTACAAGGTCATTTAGGCTCACAGTAGGAGGTGCTGTAAGCATTTGGCAATGTTTCTGAGTACTCTGTTATGAAGAAAATACAAACACTTCATACATTTGTGCCTATTAGAGAAGATGAAAGGGCAGGTCAGATCTGCTTGGGATAGCACTTTTCCAAGGCACATGGAAGTAAAATTTGCTTAATTTCACTAAGACACTGTCCGTATCAATTTTTTGTATGCTGCAAAATGTGTTGAAAATTGTAGTTGTTAACTCTGGAAAGTAAGAAAGAGTCTGGCAACCAGCATAACTCTTTTCCCAAAGTTAGTATATCTCATCTAGTCCTTGGTCTTAGTGTCTGCCTGCACAATGCTGCAGAAATTGGAGGGAAAATTCTAGATTATGAAGTGGAAACTCGTTAATATTTAGAAATATGCATGGTGACTGGACAGGCCAGCCAGAGTGCCCATGATAACTCAAACATTAAGTATGTGCTTGAAACGTTTCTGAACTGTAAGTTAAAAAGAGGAAGTGAAGTTGGGTGTTTTCACAAATTTGCAGAATATATTTAACATAGCTGTTGCTTGTAAGATGGGAGAGATATAGGTTCATAGGTCCATAGGTAGATACTAGGATATCTGCCCAAAGGCATTTATAAGCCTAGCAAGAATGTGTTGGTTTTCGCCACCCCCTTAGATTACTTCCCTGTGCCTCTGTCCAGCAAAGCCACTGAAGTGATCCCCAGGGTAAACTTTCTGTTTGCCATCCACTCATCTCTTGAAAAATGTTAGTGAGGAGCTCTGCCTAATGTAGATTGGAATCTTGTTCCAAAGCATGGGAAGTCTCTGGGACAGAAATCTATCCCTCCAGCACATCCTATTTATTGTTGTAGTGAGGTTTAGATCCCTAGAGCATGTGGCTCGAGGACATAAGGTTTTCTTTAGGTGGAGCATGTCCATCAATTCTGGGTTGGACATGGCCTTGTATGTCAGGCAGAGATCACCTCTGAGCAGGTGGTATGCAAGCGAGTACAGCTGGAGTTTCTTCAATTGAGCTGCATAGGGCATCTGTTTGAGGCCAGTGATCCTCTTGGTGAGGTACTTCTGTGGTCTTTCCAGCTGTTGCAGCTGTCTTGTAATGTACATCCCAAATGGGGAGTTGTACTCTATGATGGGTCTGATGATTGATGAGTAGAGGGGCACAATGACCTCTTTTGATCTGGATGCAAACTCTTTTGTGATTAGGTGGGCCACATAGAAGGATTTTCTAACCACTTTGGCAAAGTGATTATCAAAGGAGAGATTACTATCTACTTAGTTCCCCAGATTCATTATTACGTTTTCCGTATTTAGGGGACTACCACCTATGTGGTAGTTTGTAGGTACTTTGTTATTTCCAAAGGGAATAACTATGCACTTTTTGGCATTTAGCTTGAGGCCATGACTTTGACACCAGCTATCCATCTCAGTGAGACCCTTTTGAAGGATGTCTCTGTCAGCTGGTGATTCAATTACATACCCTAGTTTGCAGTCGTCTGCGAACTTGGTCAGCCATAGTCCTCCTGTGCTTATCTGTACCTCTGAGAAGTATATGCCAAACAGGAGGGGTCGTAGAACTGAGCCCTGGGGAATGCAACTTGTAACCGGTTTAGAGTCAGACCTAGCTCCCACAACTCTCACCATGTGGGTTCTGTCCGTGAGCCAATTGGCAACCTATCTTGTTACATAGGAGTTTATGTTCAGGCTGGTGAGGTTGTCTATAATACCAGAATGGGGAATGGTGTCGAAGGCTTTTGCAAGGTCTAGGTAGACTGTGTGGACCACTTTTCCCTCATCTATAGCCTTGGTAACTGTCTCAAAGAAGTCCACCAGGTTTAGCAGGCATGATCTGCCCTTAACAAAGCCGAACTGGGTAGGGTCCAGTGTTTGGAGGTTCGCAATGATTCTGTTAATGAGTTCCATGATGATGCACTCCATAGCCTTGCAGACCAAGCTAGTGAGGCTTATAGGGCGATAGTTCCCGGGGTCTGTTGTGTCTTCACCTTTGTGGAGCAGAATAACCATTGCTGTGCACCACTCTATGGGCATGTAGCCTATGGAGAGGCTGAGTTTGAACAGTGTGTTTAGGTGAGGGGTTAGTTCATCTTTGAGCTCATGTAGGACGCAGCCTGGTACACCATTCAGTCCCATTGATGTTGTGTTTTTGGCTTTGGAGTGGGCTATTTTAACCTGAGTGTCTGTGATTTCAGGGGCTCTACATTCTTCTGGTATGGTTATGGGCCCTTTTGGGGGTGAGAGGGGGGTGAAATTTGCACTGAACCTGTCTGCCAGGATGTTGGCAATATCGGTTGGTTCAGTGTATTTTGTGCCATTCTGCACTAAGTCCGAGCAGATCTGAGCATTGCCACTTAGATTCTTGACATAGCTAAAGAATGCCTTGTGGTTATCTTTGGAATCCTTGGCAAGTTTTCTTTCAAAGTTCCCCTTGGATGATTTTACGAGGGATCATAGTTTCTTGCTGATACTGATCAGGGATGGCTTCCCTTCTTGGGATTTTACTCTTTTTTTGTACTAGTTTCCTCCTTCTATTGTATACTTGTTTCTGGCAGGGGTCCACCATACTGGTTTCCTTTTCTTGGAGGAGTGAGTCTTGGTTTTGCTTGGGATAGCACGATCCATG
Organism: Protopterus annectens; assembly: GCF_019279795.1. NCBI lineage: Eukaryota > Metazoa > Chordata > Ceratodontiformes > Protopteridae > Protopterus > Protopterus annectens. The sequence continues at coordinate 544,098,928 of NC_056730.1, read as the reverse complement.
CATTCTTGTAGGTGCCCGTAGAATGCATTAGTAAAGGATTTTGCAGCTTGGCAGCATTATCCTTTCGCACGGGAGCTTTGAAACTTTCCACCTCTGTCTTAAGTAATGTGAAGTTTGCTTTTGAAAAGTTTTTCATGGTGGTTTCCTTGTCCTACGGTGGGGGCGGAATGTGGATATCCAAAGTGATTTGTTTATGGTAAGATCTAACCAGCCAGGGTTTGACCTTCGGTTTGTAACACCGGTCACCCATGTTGGTGATGACCATGTCCAATATGTTGTCACCTCTGGTGGGAGTGTTGACCAGTTGTTCCAGGATGTTTGAGTTTATAAATTCTAGGAAATGTTGTGCAAGGGAGTTAGTACTTGAGTAGTTCTCCCAGTTAATGTTTGGGTAGTTTAAATCATCCAATATTAGGATGTTTGGTAGGACCTTTATGTTACCCAGTGTTTTCTGAAATGCAGAATGGGGGTACTGGGACATGGTGGGTGATCTGTAGCAAGCTACTATTTGAATTGCAGTTTTGCCTATTGTTAGTTGCACGTGGATAATCTCTGAAGCATCGTGCTGTGCCACTAACCTGGAGGTGTGGGTATCCTTGATAAATATGGATACTCCCCCCACCTTTTCTATTTAGGTCTGGGTTCTATAGCATGCATAGTATGAGTTGTAGCCTGGTAGTGCTGGGGTGCTCACTGAAGCCTTAAACCAGGTTTCTGTTACTGCACATATATCAATTTTCTCCATACTTAGGAGTGCCTCGAGTGTGTGCATTTTGAGGTTTAGACTTCTGGCATTGAGTAGTATTACCCTCAGATTTTGGTCACTTGTGCTATTTACGGCGGTGGGTTTGTCTTTTGAGCCTTACCTAAAATAGGCACTATGGGGGTGGCAAGAGCCTTGGCCAGTATTCGAAAGTCTAAGGGTGACAGGTGCAAGCTGTCTCTAGCGAGGCAGTGTAGCTTGTCGAGCATGTCATCCCAGGCAGACAGACACTGGATCCCCTTTGAATGACACCAGAAACTTAGCCAATTGTTGAAATTGATAATTTTGTCTTTATACCGTGGTATAATTCTTGGTGAGGGCAGGATGCTACTCAGGGTCAGGGTCATACCAGCCTGGGCTACGTGATCAGAGAGCTCTTCAATGTCTCTTTTCATGTAGTCCAGGGAGGTACGGCTTAGTTCATTCACACCAACATGGACAATGACAGAGTCATATTTGTACTTGTTCTGGAGTGACCTGAATGCTTGTGTTATGTGGTGGATCCTGGCACCCGACAGGCAGCTAGCAGTAACCTTCTCCTTATTCAGCCTAGTGAGTGGGATGTCAGTGTGTCTGACTATAGAATCACCTATTACAAGTATGTTGGGTATGTTATTTTGCCTTGAGGGCTGTGATTGCGTGGCACACTGGCTTTATGAAGTATGTGTTTCATGGTTTGTGTTTGGGGGTGGAGGTTGCTTGGATGTCTGCTTTGGAGGGCTCTGTTGCTTTTGCAGATTTTTCTTTAGAGCCTCTGAGTATGTTTTTGTGTATTTACGTGTGTTTTTTGCCGGTGCTGGTTTAATGGGTCTATGAGAGACTGGTGGTGTGATGCCAGTATTTCCCTTCTCCTCTTGACTGTCTGATCCAGTCTTGGGCTGAGAGAGCTTAGCTTCCAGTCTGGCTGTATAGTTGCATCTCTCACATGTATTCGTGTTTGGTGGTAGGAGGAGAGGGTTGTCTGTGTACTTGAGGCAGTTGTAATATTGCCTCAAAATGCCCAGATTCACCAGTTGGACTGGAGAGTACACCTGAAACTGCCCTTTGGACATGCCTGGATAGGTACAGTAAACTGTTTTACTGAATGACTGGTAAGGTTGAATAGAAAGCCTTGTCCTTCTGTAGTGCTAGGGTTTATAAGGGCTTGCTATGAGTTTTGAGCAAGTGTCGGGCTGAGAAATGAATGGCTTTAGTGCTTAAGTTGAAAGTTTGTCTAGTTCCAAGAGAAAAATTGAAGAGGAGACTTTGTGGAGCCAGGAATAGTTATACCCTAGTTAATCAGTGCTGCCCGGCGCGCAAAACCATGCAAATGCATTTTTTTTATAGCAGGGAAATGAAAGAGATAGAAATTAGCCCAAAATGGCCAATAAACTACTACTTTCTGGGCTGAAACCACTCCTCCAGGGACAGATAGGCTGCTCAAAGCTCCCCTTTCTCACAGGTGAACAGAGAAACTTCTTTCTTTCCAAGTAAGGTATGGGCAAACACAGAGATTTGTAACACAGCCCTGAATTCAGCACTAACTTGAAAACTGGACTATACTAGCTTAGAAAGGTGGGAAACAAGTATATATATATATATTTTTTTCTTTTTTTTTCAGAAAATAAAGCAGATACAATAAAAAAAAAACACTTTAAATGTGTATAAAAAGATGCTTATTGTTATATATCTCAGATCAGAGTTGTAGTCAATGCCCCTAGTAATAAAGTAGGAAAAAACACAAATACAGTAAAAGCAGATGAATAAAGTGCAAATATATATATATATATATATATATATATATATATATATATATAAAACACAATAGAAAACTAGCAATCTGATTTAAACAAGTTACCCAATTAACCAGAAAAAAACTCAAAACTGAGCCCTGTTCCAGCAGTCTTCAATCAGACAAGTTCTAACTGCAGACTCCCGCTACTAGGGTGCAGGGGAACCTTCTCCAAAAAAGATGGCCTGGATCAGTGCTCATGTTATACAAACAAAGCTAGATTCAGCAGGCCTGAATCTGTTCCTATGCTACAGCAACAAGGCACACCAATTTCAGAAATAAACAGTTCAAATAAGTAGGCACAATAAGCCTGTGACCAGAAATTCCCAGCTCAGAAGGGCAGAATCCAGCCTCTCTTCCCACAACAGTGCAGACCACAAACCTCCTTAATGTAGAATAACTGGCATGAAGCCCAAGTGCTTAAACCATAACTAATACACTTTTAGAATAGCAGACACTGAGCTTTCAATCAGCAATTCCCAGCTTAGAAGGATGTAAGTTACCTGCCCTGCCACAACAGTGCAGACCACAAACCTTCTTAATGTAAAACAATTGGTATGAAGCCCAAGTGCTTAAACCAAAAGGCTTAGAATAACAGTTGCAATTAATCAGACTACTACCAAGGCAATAAGTGCAGCAGAATAAATAAAATTGAGTACTTTTAAGAAGAGGCAAAAGCAAAATAAAGTAGGAGGAAACACAAATACAGTAAAACCAGATGGATTTTTTTTTTTTGGTAGTAAAGTGCAAGGAGAGAAGAAGGAAGAACATACGTGGGTTGGCCTTCTCATATCTTCTCTGTGTATTATGTAGAGTGAACACTGGACTCAGAATATGATTTCACTGTATTTGGTTAAGTGAGCAAATGAGATATATTCAGGAGGAGTGTTCAAATACAGACTTACAGGAGAGGCGGGCAATTCCAGAGCCACCAACACTAACACCAAAACAAGAACAGAGAGGGTGGGTGGGGACAAACAAGAAGAAGAATAATTACAGTTGTACAGATTATTGAGATATTAAATCAAATTGCAGACAAAAAATGAGAATAAACACGTATCTTTTCTCAGTATCACAGCTGGCTGTAGGTCAATTTCTCAGCAGCAGCCTGAGCAACAAGTATAACTGATTTAAAATACAGGACAGAAACCAAAGAATACAGATGCAGGAATACTTTGGCCGGATGAAACTAGTTCTGAAAACTTACTGCCACTAAGAAAACAGACAAGTCCTCCAGACAAAGGATTTCACTACAACTGAGGTCAACACTAAGAGATATACAGCTATAACACACAAGAAGAAAAATAAGTACAGTTGTACAGATTACAGAGGTATTAAATCAAAATGCAGACAAAGAATGAGAATAAACACTTATCTTTTCTCAATATCACAGCTGGCAGTAGGTCAGACAGTAACACATTTCTAGAAGTGATTATACTGGGAGTGAGTTGGAGTCAGACAGGTGATGGAGACAAAAGAACAAGGAAAAGCAGGAGGATAAAGAGAGCAGAAGATGGGGTAATACAATAGCATGTTCAAAAGGGAGTAGGAAACAAATCTTTGTAAGCTGAGAAGAAGCATTGAGAGCATACTTCCATAAGGCTAAACAAGGTTTTTATGAACTACAGCAGACTCCCTCTTATCTGGTCTCCATTTAACTGGCCTCCTCTTTAACCAGCCATCAAATTTCTGCCACAGCCGTAGCAACAGACAACAGAGAAGAACTACACTTCCGCCTCCTCCTGGCAATTTGGAACATCTCAGCTTATCATTTTAATCTTAAAATGTTAAAATATTGAAATAAAACAAACTTGCAGTTTTTACTTTATATATATATTGCAAATTCATTTTTGTTTCGGTATGTTAACAGTTTAAGATTAAAATGATAAGCCAAGACATTCCAAAGTGCAAGGTTAAAGCGACACCAGATATGAATGAATTATCCATACAGTACTCGCATGTGGAATTTAAACAAGCAGTGATAGAGACATTAAATAAGTGTGTGTGTGTGTGTGTGTGTGTGTGTGTGTGTGTGTGTGTGTGTGTGTGTGTGTGTGTGTGTGTGTGTGTGTGTGCGCGCGTGTGTGCATGTGTGTGTGTGTGTGTGTGTGTGTGTGTGTGTGTGTGTGTGTGTGTGTGTGTGTGTGTGTGTATGTGTGTGAGATTTAAACTAGTCATTCTGTTTGTAGTATGAGAGCATTGATGATTTACTCAAATGTAGGATAAAACTAATTTTGTTCAAGAAGATTAGCTTTGCATTGTCTGTAACTCTGTATGGACTGTCACTGTGTAGATTATTGTAACCAGTGACATTATTGGCTTAGACACATTACAAACACTTCAATAACACCATCAATACATAGGGCAATTAATTTGTTTATAATTATTATTTTATGACAGAGGGTGTAGCCATTTATTGTAATTGGACTTCGCATGGTGTGTATATCCCTACCTATTAACAGAATGCATAAGACTAATAGTAAGGGAAGAAGAGCTTTAGCATAAGAAGACTTTATCTTTTGTACTTCTGGCACTTGTTTGTCTTTTGGCTTTTTCCTGGTAAGGGGTCGACACAATGGAACTCCGGTCCGCTAATGATTGGCAGTAGATGTTTTTACGAAATGCCGAGGTGCCAGCTCAACACCCAACCTTCAACGAAGGCATGCCCATTTACGCACGCATGTCTTTTGAACGCTACACAACTGTGGGGAGAACATGCAGACTCCACACAGAAGGCACTCCCAAGCCATGCCGAGAATCGAACGGGAGAACCTCTTGCTGTGTGGTAACAACGCTACCGCCTTCTGGCACTGATGATGGTTAATAAGTCAGTACAAGGCTAACTACCCTGAAGGACCATTTTAAGTTAGTTAATAACCCAGTGTCAAAATCAAACTCTGTACCTTGTGCCTGTAAGGTGCAGACCTTAACCATTATGCCAAATCGAATAACAGAGTAACTTCCTAACTCTTTATAAGACATGGATACTATAGCTGAAAGAAAAAAAAGGAAGTAACACATGACAAGCATGGGAGTTTATAAGCAGGCGAGCTGAAGAATACAGTTCCTGATGTTGTCTAGTGGGTAGATGAGATAGTGTCTTCTGTACTCCAAGCAAATATGTAAGGAAGAGTAGTAGCGTGAAGCAATATGCAGCTACACTGGTTTATGCATGTTGTTTTACAGGTCCTGACACTGTTACACCTTCCCTGGAAGGTAGACTGTCTCCTAGAGGTGCAATCTAGGTGTGACTAAGGAGGATGAGGGAAGAATAACTAGATGTTAGCAGAGATAACTAGACGCTCAAACTGTGTCAGGATGAAGGATATGAAGAAAGAGATCTGTAATTAAACACTTATGCCTTATTCAGGGTGATTCACTGCTTAGTAATTATGAGCCTACTGAGGGAGGAACAGATGGGGGTCAGTCACAAGGTCAGTTTTATTATGTATCTGTGTCCCAACCACATTTTCAGTGTTAAATGATTGTTTGGATTATATGAAAATGGTAATCATTGGCAGAGCCATAACACCCTCCCCAAAAAATAAATGTATTCTCAATGATGAAGACAAAAAAGAAAGATACAGACCACTTGCTACAGATATAATAAGCAGCCTGCAACCTTTAATATATTACTGGCTAAGCAACTCAGTGCTTCGGCCATGACCACAAATGCAGTATTGATGTTCATTTCTGAATGTTGGCACTGCATTACTGCACCATCATCTGATAATGCTGATTGTGCTCCCTAACACATTGCACTTTTGGCAGCTGCTGCCTTAGCTCCGTCCTAGCTATGCCTCTGATGGTAGGACAGCAGGCAAGTTGATTGCACAGAATACACATGAATTAAAGTGTTATTTAAGTAAGTATATTTTTACGTGTTCTTCATATGCTTTTTTTAAATGTTTCTTTTAATAGAAACTGAATGAGTAGGTAGTGGTCTGCAGAATTCTTTGTTATTTGTTTGCCTATTAGTAGTAAAACTTAGAGCAGAAGGAGTAAACTATGGCCTGTTTTGCTTCTTAGAGGTCACTTAAAAGTTGTCTCTGTCAAGTCTATAAAAAATTATCTTATCCAGTTCTGTCTGAAAGTCTGTGCCTGGAACACACTCTCAAACAAACTGGTATGTCATTAGGGAACCTCATACTAAACGTAAATATCAATAATAAAAAATAAATGTGGCAGATACACTACACAGCATCTTCCAAGAATGATGAAATAAGCTTCCCCATGTTAGTAGGAGAAGACACACACACATGGCTAGCTATAGATAAATGTATCAACTCAGGATTACATCTGTCAAGGGCAGAAGACTGTAAGCGTGACAGTGAGTCTTGTGAACCTATTACATTTTAAGATGATAATGTGGTAATGGGAGATGTATGGATTCAATGAAATGGGAGAGTGGGGCACATCCTACACTGTGTGAAAAACATTTAGTTTACATGCATGCACATCCTAGTCTACTGCATGATACTCAGTAGGTATCAATAAGGGAAGATTCTAGAGAAAGTATTGACTATTCCAAGTTGAATTGAACAGTGGCCTGCAGCATACGGCCACAATTTTTACGTAAGTAAACATGGTACATAGTATTCATGGATATGTACATTCAGAATGCTTTCCCTCCTTAATTACAGGACTAAGTACAACAGATTTAGCTAGGCCTTTTACACTATTATTCTCTTTTCAAGCTCAGTAGTCATACAACATTCATGCTTCAGCATTGTACAGAAATTGCAACACATCAATCAGTTATCCAGTCAAATATCTCAAATGAGCGAAAGGGAGGTTGGCTTAATGGTTAAGGTGTTTACCTTACAGACACAACGTGCAGGGTTTGATTCTCACTTGGGGTAATTGGCTAGACTTAAAATGGCCCACAAGGGCAGTTAGTCTAGTATGAATCTATGAACCTATGAAAAGATACTTTGAAACTTGAAGAATGCAAAAAAAAAAAAAAAGAACATAAGCAAACACTCCAATCAAAACAGTACTATATAGAGGGATGCTGTTGGAAAACGAAACTTGGTTAGTCTCTGTAAAATATAGTCACCTAAAGGATGTGTAAAGCATAACATAGTTATGATACAACAGAGAAAAGGGACGGATAATATTTTTTATTACAGGCATAACTAGTGCTGAGTAAGAAGTGATCAATGCATAGGCACATTCAGTAGCTTCCAGAAAATACATAAGATTCTCCACTTGTTGCCTGCCATACCAGAACTTTTGTTTCACCACAGTACAGTGGCAGAAAATGCTGGCAGCCATGCTATTACATGGCATATAACCAGTGAAGGGTCATACAGCTCTCAACTTCTTTGATCCATAATCAAGGACAGAGCCAAAACTAATGGAGGCACAAAAGCTTGAAATAAGGAACATTTATTTACTTGACCAGGAAAACCCAACTGGGAAAGAATAAAACTCCCCTGGACTACAAGCCTAATAACAGCCTATGACTTTAAGTAGGTGAGTTGCTGACTGAGCCTACGTCTGGGAGAGCCATCTAAGTATGTCATGTTTAAATCAGTATTAATGACTTAGTTTTGAAACTTTAAAAGAAAACAGAGTCAGGGCAGGGAGATGAAGGTGCAAGACATACGTTTAAATATAGCATCTGTGACTGATTAATACAATCACAACTGAATGGATATGAAAGATGGATGCCGTTGTTTTCTGCATCGCATGTTGCAGTCATCATTCAGAAGTAGCCAGAGTGCATATTATTAACAGTCAATGAAATGGTTGCAGAATTATAACAACACAATATCATAAATGCTTTTGAAAGCATCAGAACCAGTCACACCACACGGAGCACTTCAGCAACCATTCCTTCTAATTTTAGATAATAGGTTCATAGGTTCATAGGTTGGTACTAGGCTATCGGCCCTAGGGCATATACAAGCCTAGCCATAAGAATTCCCTGGATATTTCTTCCCACAATATTTACTTCTCTGGAGCCCTGTCTAGCAGGGTGACTGACATGATCCCCTGGGTGAATTTCTTATCTCCCATCCAATCATCAAGATTCCTTTTGAAGAGGGCCAATGAGGTGCTCTGCTTGACATGTATGGGCAGTCTATTCCAGAGTATGGGGAGTCTCTGAGTTAGGAACCTATCCCTCCAGCATGTTTTGTTCATTGTGATGACAAGGTTTAGATCCCTGGAGCGTGTGGCTCTGAGGGATTGGGACTTATTTCAGTGGAGCATGTCCAACAGCTCAGGGTTTGACATGGCCTTGTATGTTAATCAGAGATCACCTCTGAGTAGATGATATGCCACAGAGTATAGCTGGAGTTTTTTTAGTCTGTCAACATATGGCATCTGCTTTAGGCCTGTGATTCTTTTAGTGAGGTATTTCTGTGGCCTTTCCAGCTGTTGCAGATGTCTTGTGAGGTACATACCAAATGGGGCATTATACTCTTTAATGGGTCTAATGAGGGATGAGTACAATGGGACTATGATCTCCTTTTTTCTGGATGAAAAGCCCTTAGTGATGAGGTGTGCCACATAGAAGGAATTCCTGACTGTTGTGGCGATGTGGTTATTGAAAGTGAGACCACTGTCCACCTGTGTCCCTAAGTCTCTCATCATACTTTCGATGTTTAGTGTACTGCCACCTATGTGGTAATTCATGGGTACATGTTTTTTTTTCCAAAGGGGATAACTATACATTTCTTGGCATTAAGCTTGAGCCCATGGCTCTGGCACCAGGCATCTGTTTCTGTAAGGCCCTTTTGTAGAATATCTGCATAATTTGGGGATTCAATAATGGCTCCCAGTTTGTAGTCATCTGTGAACTTTGTTAGCCAGAGTCCCTTAGTGTTGGCCTGTACTTCAGAGAAGTAGATGCCAAACAAGAGTGGTCCCAGGACTGAACCCTGAGGTACTCCACTTGTCACTTGTCTGGAGTTGGATTTGGAGTCAGCTACTTTTACAGTCTGGGTTCTGTCAGTAAGCCAGTTGGCAACCCATCGAGTGACGTAGGGATTTATAACCAGCTTAGTAAGTTTATCTATGATTCCAGAGTGAGGAATGGTGTTGAAGGCCTTGGCGAGGTCCAGATAGGCTGTGTGGACCACCTTACCCTTGTCCACAGCTCTGGAGACTGATTCAAAGAAGTCAATCAGATTCAGGAGACATGATCGGCCCTTCACAAATCCAAACTGGGTGGGGTCCAGTGTTTGAAGGTTGCCAATGTCTTTGTTTATAAATTCCATGATAATGCGTTCCATGCCCTTGCAGATCAGGCTTGTCAGACTGATGGGATGGTAGTTCCAGGGATCCAAAGTGGATCCCCCCTTGTGGAGTGGGATAACTGTAGCTGTACGCCACTCAGTGGGCATGAAGCCTGAGACGAGGCTATGATTAAACATGACACTTAGGTGAGGTGTCAGTTCATTTTGTAGTTCATGTAGTACACAGCCTAGGATGTCATCTGGTCCCATGGATGCTGTATTCTTAGCTTTGGAGAGTGCGGTTTCTTCCTGTGTGGCCATGATTACCGGCATTTGGCAATCTTTTGGTATTGAGATGGGCCCTTTAGGGGGTGAGAGGGGGATGAGGTTGGCACTAAATCAATCTGCCAGAATATTGGCAATATCCTTGGGATCAGTATACTTAATGCCATTCTGTTGTAGCTCAGAGCAGATCTGAGCATTGTCATTTAGATTCTTGACATAACTATAGAATGCCTTGGGGTTGTCTTTGGAATCGTTGTCAATTTTATTTTAATAACTAGCTTTTGAAGATTTTATGAGGGATCTCAGCTTCTTACTGAGGCTAGTGAGGGAGTTTTTTGCATCCTGGGATTTTCCTCTTTTCTGCAACAGTTTCTTCCTTCTGTTGCATAGTTTGTTTATAGCAGGGGACCACCAGACTGGCTTCCTTTTTTTGGAGAAGAGCATCTTGGTTCTATTTGGGATGGCACGATTAATTCACGAGTGGATGTGCTCATGCAGTGCCTTAGTGTAGGATTCTGCAGTCGAACATTCAGATCCCCTCTGCATGGGTGTCGTGAAGTTTGTCACTTCTGACTTCAGTAGCATGAAGTTGGCTTTGGAGAAGTTTTTTAAGGAGGTTTCCTTACTGGGGGGGGGGGTAATATCAAAACTTTAGCTATTTAATCTCAACTCTATTAAATTTATACCAGAGGTATTTAAGCATTGATAACTGTTGTAGTCATCCCACTCCACAAGTGCAGAACTGCTATTTACCTTGGGAACTATAAAATTTTAGGCCTCACCATCCTTACCTGTAAAGCAATGGAATGCATCCTTACAGAACTTATTAATAAGGATATAGGCAGTCTCAAGTACTGTGCCCAAGCCAGCTTGAGTTTGTTAATGGCAGATCTTGCCTCCTAAGCTAGGCAAACTTCTTTGAACATGTCACCAATGCATTAGATACAGGCAAAACAGTTCAAACTACCTACCTGACCTGGAAAGGGTCTTTGATACCATTCCACTTTCCAGTATAATCAATAAACTAAGCAAACTATATGTTCCCCACAGAATAGCAAACTGTCTTAACAACAGAACTCAATCGATTAGTGTTACCAGCAGTCTCCCCATAGGATCTACCCTATGACCATTTCTCTTTTGCTCTATGCCTCTGATGTCAAGGTTTACACCAAGGGCCTGTGGCTGACTATGTTCAGGGATGACTGCAAATTCAGAGTAGTCATAAACCCCTCATCTGACTTTCAAATTCTCCAGAAGGTCCTAACACACACATCAACAAAAAGTGCTTGGAGCACAGCTTTACTCTGAATGCCAAGAAATGCAGCATTATGGCTTTTAGCTGTTAGGGCACCAATGTTTCTACTATGTAGGTGACACTCCCTTGAAAGCTGACTCATTTATCAGGGACAATTGGTACTTTCATTAACAATGAACTATCCTTTAATCACAATGAATCCACTGTCATTTAAAAATTCTTTTATTTTGCTAGACTGATTACCAACAGTATATCTTCAGGGTCTGGGGAAGTCATTGTGTCTCTCCCTCTCTCTGTCTCTCTCTCTCTCTCTACTCCTCCATCATTACACATTTACTTGTCTATATGGCTCAGATTAAGCAACCACAAAGTTTCCTTACCAGAACAATCAGAGGTATGTCTTACTTGTGCTACACTAATCAACTAAATATGCTCTCTCTTTTTTCCCTTTCCTAGAGACTCTTAAGAGGGTACCTCTATCTGGCCTATAGAACATCAAAGAATTCAGACCTATGTGAACTTTTGCATATCCGCAGAGCATATAACACCCACCGAAGTTATCTAAATTTCCACTGAAATGCAAATAGGGCCTGCTGGCTGGATAGATATGTCTCATAAAGAATCCTTCATTTATACAAGAGACTTCCTTGGGTTGTAAAACATACCTTCCTGACCCACTTTAAGCATAACTTGGATGGCTTTATGGGCAGTCATAAATACACTCATGGACAGGCTCCTCAAGACCTCATTGATAAGGACTGAGGTTAGGTATTAAATACACCCTGTGTCTGTCTCTCAGACTCTCACTTAGGTGGGTTGTACCTGGATATTAATTATTCCATGTATGTGAGTGTTCACGATTTAGGATCTTGTAACTAAGCTGCAAATGTTCTTCAGGATAAACAGCCTAGCATTAACCCATAAACCTAAGAACCTATGACCTCAGGTTTGCAATGAATATGTCAGACACAGCAAACAGGAGTCATCAGCTATAGCTCTAAGTATGAAACAAATACAAATATCTTTTTTTTTTTTCTTTAATTCAAAGTTAGAATTGTTAATAGGCATCCAATCATATTTTAGTGAAAGTCTGAAGCTGTGATATTTTATTAACGCCAGTACATTAGAACAAGACTAGTTCAGTAATATTTTTTCAAATACATACTTTTAATGCATATTTTAATATTACTGTGTAAGTCTAAGCTGTTGATATTGGTTGTCCTTAATTAATACAAAGCTGATCATCACAAAAGAAACATGGTAACCAGGAATAGGATTGGTTTTCAGTTAGAAATTATCAGGGATGTATACAACTCATACATGTATATATAATCTCTTTAAGAAGCTCTCACAACCATCTCAAACATGGTTACTGGTGAACTGGTACCTTACTCAAACATTAAAAAATACTTACAAATGTTGAAAAAAGTCTTAATGTTAAAATAAATAAATAAATAAAACACAAGTATTCTTTCTGTCAACATCTTCAAACAAAAATGCTTATATCACAGAAGAAATCTCATTCGTAACTTTGCTTTATATGTTTTTGCTCATTACAAAATCCCCTACTGATCATGCCATCTGAAAGGGAGATCAGAGCTGCTTCTTTTGTCCTTTTGTCACAATAATATCCATGAAGTCATTCTAACTATAGTTTTTTATAGTGTGTGCGTGGACATAGAAACAGATATTTTGTGTGTGTGTGTGTGTGTGTGTGTGTGTGTGTGTGTGTGTGTGTGTGTGTGTGTGTGTGTGTGTGTGTGTGTGTGTGTGTGTGTTTATGTGAGTGTGTGTCTATGATCCTGTGGACCAGCCTGTCCTACACATTTGACAATGCTAAATTATTACCCTCTGTTGCACCCATACACATTGCGAAACTCTACTTAATGAAGTATAATACATTTAACCTTAATATTTATTTCAGAAGTATTTAAAATGTACACCAATTATACACAGATCACTGCAAAAGGTATCTACATTAACATTTACAGTATAAGTACAACAATGTGAACCATTAAAAAAGATGAACATTTGCTTACAAAATAAGGTATATACATTATGAAATTTTATAGAAGACACAGGGGAAATGCAGACCAACTCCAGAACTAAGTATGCCAGGGCTTTTGTATGAAAATTCATTTACTCAGGATGAGAAAAGAAGCATTGTTGAAAAATGGAAACCTCCTACATAACTCTGATCCTTTATGCATATTGGACAAGCAGCTTGAGTATGTTCAAATGTAAACTATATATCTTTTAATAACTAGCAAATCAAATCAAATAAATCACTCAGCAGTTAAAGGATGTAGACAGAATTATATATTGCTTTAACTTTCTGCACTTGTGAAATACTGCAGCCTAGCTTAGTCCTATAGTAAAGCTAGTTTTCCAAATCACCAGACGTGATTCCAATATATTGGCACAGGAAAGAGCATCTGTCTATGCTGTCAGAACCTCATCGTGAAATAGAACCCCCACTGCCAGAAAACTAGCTATGGACAGAGGGTGATGAATGAAATAAATGCCCATTCACATTATCCTGAGCAAGGAGAGGATATTGACCCTTAAAGGAACATTTTTGTCATTAAAACTCCTCAGCAGAAACTAAAGACTTGAGAGAGGCATCTACCTGCACTGTACAGTCCCTGGTAGAGAGCGCTTTAAAAAGTGAGACTGCGCTAAACACAGACACCACTGCATGGTTAACCTGACTGAGTGCTTTCAGGAGACATGGAAATTAAGCTATCATACAAAACCCTTTTTCCGCAGTATGACATCAGCTGATTGCTGCTCCTGACAATTTCCTAACTTTAAGAATTAATGGAGAGGGGCTATGATTGTGATAGCAGTCAGCAGAATAAGACCTAGAAAGGTCTTTAGAAAGACTGGATGTCACAATAATTTGTCTTATGATAAGGCAATGTTCTGCTCCTTAAATCCAGTTGCTTTCAAAACTTACTTCTCATTATTAGTAAACAGAAACCTACCTAGTGAGCTCAAATTTTCTTTCCGATCCCTTGCTGTTGTTGTATGACCCAAGATGACTGCTTCTTCTATTTCAAACACATTTACTAAATAATGTCTGTCCAAATTCAAGTTAACTCTCTGAACAGACACCAGAGTTTGCAAAGCTCTTGCATTTATTACTGTCTTATTCTTTATCTATCTTATTCTCTTTCTCTCTTCCCCCTCTGCTTATTACTTCACCATCCCTTTTCACTGTCTAGCTACATCTCCTTTCTTCCAGTTTTATCTTCTGTTCTTACAATGCCCATTTGTCACTACATACTCAGCTGCAGTCAGTCTTCCTGGTGGTCTTTTTTCTGCATACCTTGACCTTTTAACATATTTGCATTACAAAGTATCTAATTTATTTCCTGAAGCCTGCCTCACTTCATCTCTGCATCTGATGTAATCATGCCCTTTTCTTTCATTTGTTCTATTTGCCTCATTATTGGTGTTTATAAGTGAAATCATTGGACAAAAGTACTTGCATTAAAGTATATTCTTAGTGTCAATATTTATTTGGTCTAAGGTTTTTTGGACAGCTCTAACCTTCAAAGTTTGCATCACATGATTAAACCGTAACAAGCAGATAATATAACTATTTATTAATCTCTGTTCCAGAAGTTTGGAATGACTGAAGCTTCAGAGTTAATGTAGTTCCCAAAATAAAATGTATTGTATTGCTAAATTATAAAAATATCATCACAATTATGTACCTCTAAAAGTTAATAGCTGACTGAATCTACTTCTGTACTCTAGCCATTTGATATACAAAATATACTGAGAGATCAGGTCACAGAACAAACTTTCACCATCCATTTTACCCATGCATAATTGCATTAACTATATTTAGCAGTGTAAAATAAATGGCTACCCAGTATTTTCACATTTTCTGCACAATTGCTGTTTGTATATGGAAGCCATGACTGATGTTAACTGAAGGCTTGGAGCTAATATACTAGGGATGCTTGTTCCTAACAGGATGTAGAGTGACTTCACTTCCTCATTTGTAACAGTGACTTTCTTTGATGTATTTTGCTAAACAAGTTCATACAAATATGTCAAATGAATGAGAAATCCCCATTTTGGAAAACCATAAAAGACCATGCTGTCCTCTCTAGGACAAATGTGTAATGTCTGGCTCATCTGCAGGATTATTTAGAGGTAGTTATAACTTTGCAGTCTGCTGTGAAAAATTATAGGAGGAGTCTACAGGCAGACTAGCTATGAGTCTCTGTAGTTTCACAAGCTCATCCTGAGGCAGAGAGAGAAGAAAGGATGGATTCAGCATGCTTTGAAGCTGACTTGAGCACTTGTGGTTGATATGTGGAGGTATATGATTTATCTGTTGTCTGCTTATAGGCAGTTCAGCTGTCCTATGTGCGGAGTGACTTTCCCTGGGAATGTGCTTCAGAGAAAAATTTGTCGGATACAACATTTCTTTAGATGACTCATTTGTCTCCTGAACATGAGACAGCTGCCGCATCACCAAGGGGCAGAATTCTTCTGAACAACAGCCTGATTCCAGCTCTGTTCTGTACTTCTGTTGGAAAGTATTTTTTGGGATTTCCTGGGCAAGGTAAACACTTTGGGAAGTAGATGAAGCAAATAGTTCCTTCATGCTATGTGTGGCAATTCTTGCATTTAGTAGCTGATTCTGTTCACTTCTACAATTCTCAGTAAATTGAATCCCTTCTGCCTGTAAAGAACTGGGAGAGATATTGGGCTGCTGATGCACATTTGATCCAAAGGACACCAGATCCCTTTTTCCAATGACAGCACCTTGATGACTGTTGCAGGTGAAATGAGTCAATGGTTTGCTTCGGAATGGAAACTCTGGGGTAGGCTTTATTGGATAAATTGTTTTGCTTGTCTCATCTGAATGACCTCTTGGGCCCTGTGAGTTTACAGCATATAGGTTTGGTTCACATTTACTGATGTCAGCTGACTTTCTGAGATCATTGACTTCATCTGTGGATAGGATATGTCCATTCCTCCTATGCCAAAGTTCCTTGTTTTGTGTGACATGCTCATTAGATTCCTGTTCCCTTTCGTTAGGCATGAGGGGACCTATAGGAGTATTTAAATTGTAGTACTTTTTTTTGAACTGGTACCAGTCCTCTAAAGCAGAATAACTTATGTTTGGGTCTCCAGAATGAATTATTTTGATATTATTATATTTTTTACTTAGGTCAACAGGATGTGATGGTTTTTCAGTTGATGAGCTGAGAGGGCTCTGTAGATTATCATCTGCAGTCTTGACTGCAGTACTACAGCAAGAGTTGTCATTTTGATCCTCTAAAGACTGAGTTCTTGAGCAAGAGCAAGAAGTTGTTAGCTGGACTTGCTCTTCATCCATAACGCTGTTCTGACATGACACTATTAACTTGTTTACATGTTTGTTGACAGGTGGGCTACTAGCTGTTTCTTTCACAGAGCAACTTGGCATGAAATAATCTGCAGTGAATGTCATTAACGGATGTTGAACCCCTGCAGTTTGCACTTCCTTCGTATTTTTCATTAGCTCAATTTTTTCTAAGGAAATGTTCGTTTTTACTTTGTTAGATAAGTTCATCAAACCCTTGGGGGCATAAAGAGGTGAAACCTGATTTAAAAACTTAGGGGCTTTTGTACACTGTGCATTGGCAGAGTCACTGACAGAATCTTGGACTGCTGTTGGTGGGGAGCATTTTTCTTTGACGCTGAGATTTAATGGCTCATCCTGCCTTGCAGACGAGGAGTACTCTCTCGCCAGATGTCTCAGCAGCTCCAACTCCTGCAGGGGCCTGCTGTCCTGCATGTCCTTTGGATACACTACTGCAAATTGTGATGAGGTACTCTGCTTTAATCTGGATGTGTCCCACATGGCTGAAGCATTTGATATAAGGGAGTTAGGCCTTACAGAAGTTGCTATCTTATCTTGCCATCTTTGGTAATCAGTGAGCCGAAGGATGTGATTTTCAGTGTCTGTGTTGTTTGCATACCGCTGCTGACTGTTTGCTGCTGATTCTAGACTCACCTAGAAGAAAAAAACAATAAATACATATATAATAAATAATATGTAATAGTATATATTTGTGCATTTTCCTTTTTTTACTGATCCATGATGGTTCCTAACAACAACTTTCAGAAACAGGATATATGACTTACAAGCTGAAGACAATTTCTTGCATCATTAATTAATCCTAAGGCCTTCTCAATTACTATGATGTCAGTGTTTTTATTTATTGGCTGACAGAGAAGCAATAATATATTTAAAAAAGAAACCACATAGGAAGAAGCCTACGCAAAAACTTACAGAAAGGTGCTTGTGTTTATCTAGACATATTTTAGCAAATGTAATTCTAAGGAAATATATTCTAGCAACTCCAAAGAGAAGGAACGGAAGGTTTAAAATACCATGCTTTAAGTTCTTTTTATTCAAGAGAAATAGTTCGGTGCTGAAGTTCGGTAAAATCATAGCCCACCAACACACATCATCAGATTTGTTTTTCATCTATACTTGTTCTGAATCAGCATGTTCTTACCACATTTTCTATATTCAGTCAGCTGTGAACTAATAGCATATATCAGTATTCTTATGCTGTTTTACCTTATGAGAAATCTCCTCTGTTCTGGTTTTCTTCATATCAGAAGGTATGTTGGCAATATTTTCATTATAAAGACCTCTTTTTGGACGTTTAGGAAGTTTTGTAAGAACTAATGGCTTATCTGCTTTGCCATGTACATGGCACTCATAAGGTAAAAGTAACCTACAGAAATAAAATTAAAAGAAGTTATTTGGTACAGTATAATACACATAGCACATAGAGTAATTTTTGCAATGCATTTAACAATGTTTGTAAATTACGTCTGCTTTTTTCCATATCTTACCTGTGCACTAACCCTTTAAATTGGATACTATGTTTATGAATTCCACCCAAAGAACGCTAGCTATATAAGCAAGGTAGTCAAACTTCTGTATACAGTCTGTGATACAGGGAAAACTCTATGTTATTTGTAAGGCACACAAAATTATAATACAATGGTCTCTGCCCTGAAAGTCCATTAAATAGAGGGAATGTAGTACCAAAATGAACTATTAACCAAGAAAAGGCACCACAAAGACCACCGAGTCTGCTCTGCAAATACTATTTACAGTCCTTCACATAATTTTGTATGTAAATATGTCTGTCCATAGGTCATATAGTTGAAGGTAATCAGAGCATTGTAAACACATGGATTCTGCTAAAAAGTATATCTGCTCAAGTTAAGAACAGTTATATAATATTGAAATGAAGATCAGCTCAGCGAAGCCATCCACATAACAAGGAACTAAGTCAAAGATATCATTTAACTCAGAGAAATGAGTATTTAAATGAAACACTCATCTTCATTTTTTGGATATGTCTTTGATCTCTGTTCTGATCTACATGGGGTGGGTCCCTGATATAATCATATTTGGCTTTGCTCCATCATGGATACTACTGGAAATTCAAAGTTGCAGCAGGTTTTAGTGAATCATTACAATAGTCTGAAATCATTAGTTTCCAGACACAAACATTCATTCACTCACCAAAGACTGCTGCATTATTTACAAACTTGACACTCATTTTCCTTCCATCTATGTGCCTTTCATTAAAATCTCAATGAGTGCTGTTTTTAGAACTGCCTCAACTCTCTGGGCTCATATTTTGCTTTACTTGGTTGCATTTGCTCTGACAATGCACTTTAACACTGACTGTATACAAACTTTGTAGTTTATTTTATAGTTGTTTTATTGTTTTCAGATTTAGACACTAACTTTTCATAATGTCTTCTGGTGCAGGTAGCAGCACTGGTGCTCCGGGGGTTTCCTCCAAGTTTATTGTACACGAGTTTCCAAAGTTGTTTGGCAGTGACCTGAAGAAATCAGAAGAGAATGGGTCAATGTTTTTTACTTCCAGTCTTGAGAAAAACATAACTGAGAGGAACAGCACTATATGGAGCATGTCAAAAGCTTGATCTCATACAACTCTGTTTCAAACTTTCAAAACTGACTTAAACTTGATTACAGGCAGACGCACACACATGCACATACACACGCCCGCACACACACCTGTCTATCTGTCTGTCTATCTATTCTTAGATGTGTGTGTGTATAAAATGGTTGAAATTGTTGATTAAATAACAGTAGCTGTAGATATTTACCACTTCATGGTTATTAATGTTTGGGAAGATAAACATCAGTAAACTTTTAAAAAGCATGTTTGGCAAGATAAATTGCAGTAAACTTTTAAAATACATGTCTGTTTTGAATAATGGACCTGTTAGTATTTACGACTGATATACAAAGTGAAAGGGAACTACAGGTGATAAAAAAGAGAATTTCTGTCATTTGCAAAAAAAAAAAATGATTTCCAGCTTCTAGTCTAAGTCTAAATTTCAGACTAGCACTGTCTTAGGAAGCCCTTATTCATGGACAGTGTAGAGTATTAGTGAAATATGTAGTTGGAGGAGATTATTTGTGGCATTAGACTCACATAAGGGTAGTTTACTTAGTAACACTAAGCAAAGATTGTACCGGAAAAGAAAGTCTGAAGCAAAAACAGTCTCGCATATGTTACACAGTCACAACTTAACATAATTAAAATTGTGGAGTACAGATAATTAATGAGTCATTAGGCATTTTCTTCTGCAGACATTGTCTATTTTTTAAGTTTCCATGTAATTAATTTCTAAGACTGGAATAAGAAAAGGATCTGACTGCTAGTTTGGCTGTTCATAAGAAATATTGTGAATCCAAATGTAGAAAAACAGCAGACATAAACTATTAATGTTGTTTTTGTTGTTTGTCTTTCGGCTTTTCCTGGTTAGGGGTCGCCACAGCCGAACTCCGGTCTGCTAATGATTGGTAGTAGATTTTCACAAAGTCGAGGTGCCAGCTCAACGTCCAACCTTCAACAAAGGCACGCCCATTTACGCATGTCTTTTGAACGCCCACCCAACCATGGGGAGGGCATGCAGACTCCACACAGAAGGCACTCCCCGCACTCCAGCCGAGAATCGAATGGGAGAACCTCTTGCTGTGAGGCAACAATGCTACCACTGCACCACCGCGGATAGACATAAACTATTAATACATATCAAAAATTAGATAGTGAGCAGTCTTGAATATGCTTAGAATGTCATATGTAATCATAAAAGTATCTTATTTATGGTTGGTCATTTTGATATAAGGAACTTAACATGACATGCTAATCTAAGGAACTTAACATGACATGCTAATCTTCAGGGCCGGCAACTTGGCATGTAAAAATATCTACTGCCAATCATTAGCGGACCGGAGTTCCGCTGTGGCGACCCCTAACCAGGAAAAGCCGAAAGACACAACAACAACATGACATGCTAATCTCAAAGCTCTTTGGATGCTTAAAGTTGTTCATACATGTTAGAAATTGAATACATTTGCCTTGTACTAATGCTAAGTATTTAAATTGGAGGAAGTGTAATTCAAAACTCTGAAACTTTAGTACTAAGCCCAGTACCTGAAATTACTTATCAGCAATCATTTACTGTGTCAGAGGTGCTTTACATTGCACAATGTCTCTGAGCTTTGCCTGTTTTAACACTACTTACCTCAAGTTTCTACATCTTAGGATATGAATAATTATCTTACCCCAATGTTAAAGCAGGTTTAAAACTGACATTTTCCAAATAAACTTCATATACCACTGTATTCCCCGAAATATATATACTCTCTTTACCCTGGACACACAGGCATGTAAATACTCCAGTGTACCAGTCTTGTACTGCTTTTTCCTAATAGTTAGCATCTGAGGTCTGAAAATGAAGATGTCTTTCTTTGCATGACTCTGAAGCTTAGATTTTGCGAGTTACACACATATGTTCAGCATAAACATGACATCTTCCCCAGCTCACTTCACCTATCCACTGTGATGTATTCTTCTGTGGAAAATATCTTAACACCTTTTGGTAAATACTTGTTATTTATGTGTTGATTTGCATATACAACAGCACAATACTTCATAGCAGCTGGACATATACATGAAAGCTGCTCACAAGTAAGTGCTTCACAGCTCTGTACTCTTTCTGAAATATTGTCAGTTTGAGATATAGTTCATGCTGGATAAATACTGACTACCTGCTGGTGTTAGAAAGACACTGTTTTCAGCATTAAACAAATGCAAGGTTTCCAATTTACACTTTCATTTTATTCTAGAAGATACTGGTTCTGTCAGTCAATTAATTCTAGTTAATGTACTTCAAAAAACTGAAATAACATGGGTTCATAAGTAGGTACTAGGCTATCGGCCCTATACAAGCCTAGCCAAAATAGTACCCTGACTTTCGCCACCCAAGAAAATGATTTTCCTGTGCCCCTGTCGAGCAGTGCCACAGAGGTGATCCCCGGGGTGAATTTCCTATTTCCGATCCATTAATCAAGATTTTTCTTGAAGAGTGCTAATGAGGAGCTTTGTTTGATATAGATAGGTAGTTTGTTCCAGAGTATGGGAAGTCTCTCGGACAGGAATCTATCCCTCCAGCATGTTCTGTTTATTGTGGTGACAAGGTTTAGGTCCCTAGAGCATGTAGCTCAGAGGGATTGGGATTTCTTTAAGTGGAGCATGTCCAACAGCTCTGGGTTTGACATAGCGTTGTATGTTAGGCAGAGATCGCCTCTGAGTAGGCGATATGTGACGGAGTAAAGCTGGAGTTTTTTGAGACAGTCTGCAGAGGGCATCTGTTTGAGAGTGGTAATCCTCTTTATTAGGTATTTCTGTGGCTTTTCCAGTTGTTATAGATGTCTTGTGAGGTACATACCAAAAAGAGTGCTGTACTCTATAATGGGTCTAATGAGTGATGATTAGAGGGGAACAATGACGTCTTTTTTCCTGGATGAAAAACCTTTTGTGATGAGGTGTGCCATGTGGAAGGATTTCCTGACTACTGTAGTGATGTGATTATCAAAGGAGAGACTACTGTCCACCTGTGTCCCAAGGTCTCTTATAACACTTTAAGTGTTAAGTAGACTACCACCTATGTGATAGCTCATGGGTACAGAGCTTTTACCAAAGTGGATGGAAATGCACTTTCTGGCATTGAGCTTCAGGCCATGGCTTTGACACCAGGCATCTGTCTCAGTGAGGCCCTTTTGTGGGATGTCCACATCGTTAGGAGTTTCAATTATGGCTCCTAGTTTTTAGTCATCTGCATACTTCATTAGCACTTGTCACTGGTCTGAATTCAGATTTGGAGTCTACTACTTTCACAGTGTGAGTTCAGACAGTGAGCCATTTGGCAACCCATCTTATGACTCAGGGATTTATATCTAGTTTAGTGAGTTTATCTATAATTCCAGAGTGAGGGATGGTGTCAAAAGCCTTGGCGAGATCTAGATAGGCTGTGTGAATCACCATACCCTCGTCTACAGCTTTGCTGACTGCTTCAAAGAAGTCTATCAGGTTTAGGTGACATGATCTGCCTTTTACAAACCTGAACTGGGTGGGGTCCAGAGTTTGGAGATTATCAATGTCTTTGTTTATAAGTTCCATGATGACCAGGCTCGTTAGGCTAATGGGGCAGTAGTTCCTGGGGTCCATGGTGGCTCCCCTTTTGTGGAGTGGGATAACTGCCACTATGCACCATTGAGTGGGCACAAAGCCTGAGGTGAGGCTATGATTGAACATGGTGCTTAGGTGGGTTGCCAGTTGATTCTGTAGTTCATGTAGAATGCATCCTGGTATGTTGTCAAGTCCCATGGATGCTGTGTTCTTGGCTTTGGAGAGTGTGTTTTTTTACCTGTGCAGCTGTGATTACAGGAACTTTGCATTCTTCTGGTATAGAGATGGGCCCTTTAGGGGTGAGAGGGGGGTAAATTTAGCACTGAACCTATCTTCCAGGATGTTGGCAATATCAGTTGGTTCTGTATATTTAGTGCCATTGTGCTATAACTCAGAGCAGATCTGAGTGTTGCCATTGATATTCTTGACATAGCTATAGAATACTTTGTGGTTGTCGTTAGAATCAGTGGCAGTTTTGTTTTTGTAACTAGCTTTGGAGGATTTTATGAGGGATCTCAGCTTCTTACTGAGGCTGACCAGGAAGTTCCTCCAATCATGGGATTTTACTCTTTTTTGCAACAGTTTCTTTCTTCTGTTGTAGAGTTTGTTTATGGCAGGGTACCACCAGATTGGCTTTCTTTTTTTGGAGGATAGCATCTTGGTTCTTTTAGGGATAGCACAATCCATGCACTTGTGTAAGTGCTTATAAAGTGCATTTGTGCAGGATTCAGCAGTCGTACCTCTATTGTCCGTCTGCATGGGTGTCATGAAGTTTGCAAATTCTGTCCTAAGAAGAGTGAATTTGGTTTTGGAGAAATTTCTTACGGTGGTTTCCCTAATAGGGGGTGGTGGCGGGATGTGGATGTCTAGGCTGCTTAGCTTGTGGTCGGATCTGACCAACAAGGAATTGACCTCTGGTGTGGAACAGCATCACCCAGTGCAATGAAATGCTCCTTCTTAATCAGAATTAGTGCATTAATATCAAAAAACATTTTTCCGCACACTCATACAATACTAAAGCATATTTACTTAGTCGATTACAAATTCAGAGCAACAGCAAAACTACGTGACAGGTAAATATATATCAGATCATTTACTTCTCTCCTGCTTAAGCACTGCATAATTTTACTTTATCCAAGCTGACTGAATTATTCATTAAGGAACTACTCAAAGAATGCACTTCAAAATAAAACATGACATAGTGCTTTCTCACTCATCTCTTCCAAATCAAGAATTTCATGAAATTATTTCCAAAAATAAAATCTTTTTAAAGGATGTAGGCTGCATGAATTTGACTATTTGTTCTTTTATTGTTCTCTTCATTCACTGATAATGGATATATTTTTCCTAAACATTATTCCCTTTAGAATGATCCTACTGCCCAATTTATTATAACGTAGCTAATTAAAAACACACTAGACAGAAATCTTTAAATGCCGTGTCTGGCATTGTAAGATTAATCTATATTGCATTCTTTCACATGAAAATAAGTGATATTACTCACCATGAAATGAACTATGGCATATAGTTAATGGTACTATCTTGCCCACCTCTGATTTTGCTCATGAATGAGCTTGTAGTATGATAGACTTAAATTACATAAAGTAGCATTACTTAACATATGTAAAATAATCTGATCTTTAACACAATGTAATAAATAGTGTAATATGCAGAGTATGAGTTTTGTTCAAATATAATGTAATGGCATTTAAAACTTTACTTTGTAGTTACTCATAAAACACAGAAATAGTCTCACCTCTTCATAGCCTCCCAAGTCTTGTACAGTCTGATAGAGAAGCCAGAGGTCAACTGAAACAAACAAAGAAACAAAAAAAAGTATGAAATTATTTGAAGCAGAATCATTATGGATGTGAACATTGTGAATTATATAAATATATGCCTGTTAATTACCAATGGATTATTTCTCTAGCCATCTGATTAATTACCACTGAAACATTTATTTAGCCATCTGCCAGTACTCCATCACAAATAATTAAGAAGTTATATAGCATTTTGATTAATTTGTTTTGGAGCCTAGAAGAAGACCAGAATTATTTTCCTCTAGCCCTACTCTGAACATTGTGTTTCCCTTTGACCATTCTATTGACCTGCTCATTCTGTCTGGATGAGAACTCCATATCACGTTCTTTCCCTTGAGGTTAGGGTCAAGTGGTTCACTTGTGAGAAAGACAGAACTCTTCTCTTTAAGGATATTCTTTCCTGACAATACCTACTGGCATCTAAGTGGGCATTCACAATGCAGAGTCATGCCTCCATGTAATGTGATCATCTGGTCCTGTCACCTCCATTGTAAGCAGCCATCCTTGTGTTGTCCCAGTCTTCCCAGACAGTGTGTATATGCTCCTTCCCTCACTGCTTAGACTGGGTCATGATCCTCCTCTTTCATGCCAACCACAACTGCCCAAACCAGTAGCTCAGCTTGAATCATGTATCTCTATGTCTTGTTTACTGTTTTACCCTAGTTAATGCAGTAAATTGTAATAACTGATTGTTCCTGTTTATACCACCTATGGTCTTAGTGAGCCTTCCTAGCAAATACAAGAAAAATGAACAGCCAGGAAATTTCATTAATGCAGTATATGGTGAATTAGATGAAATGGCTCTTCCTAAAAAACATAGAAGATTGGCAAGGTCGTAATATAACAGGTTTCTAAGATATTTGCAAAACTATATCTGATGCAAGTAATTGGATGTATATTCTCAAATTAACCCATTAAAGTAATGTCATTAACTTAAAATCAGTTGCTGCCTGATACATCACATCTTCACCAGTCATCCCTTCCATGTCTAGACAATCCGACGATTACCAGTTAAAAAAAATGGATGATGTTAGACTGTTGGTAACATGACTATCATACCAGATGGAAACACTCGGATAAAAGCAATTTGTTTATGTTAATGTAACTTTCTACAGAAAACTCAGGGTACTGGATGACCCAGAAGTAATGCATGAGTACATGATTTGCTTAGGGTCACATATTATGGAAATGGAGACAGGGAGAATCAAATTTTGCACAAAACTTTAAAGACTATTAGTTGTTCATATTGTTTATCTCAGCTGTTCCTCATTTTGCTTGGTATTCCTGATATTCAATCATATTTCTGCCCTGTCCCTCATATTTTTTTTAAAATTTTCTCATAAATCACTGAGGATGACAGTTAGTCAAGAAAGCCAGGCATTACAGTTTTATACTATTTATTGTTCAGAAATGAATGTTGATGAAAAATTGGTTGCTTCTTTAACTTTTTAAGTGAATCAGAGTAATATTTTAAAAACATCCCTGATTTTGGACCTTTGTTCCCCATTATTTTTGACTTTGTCCAAAAGAAGTTGAGCTCTATGCTTCTACATGTGTAGTACAATCTTTTAGCAGTTCTCTCTTTTAACAGTAAAATACGATTTTTGTCATTTTCCAACAAGTAAGAAGAAAGTATCTTGATACTTGCTTTGAAAGTTTCACTAATTCTTCAGACCTAATATTCAACTTTTACCTCCCGAGTTAGAGACAAAGCAAAATATAATTAGAGAAAAGACCCCAAGTTAGGGAGACTTTGAAATGCTGGAACTATTAAAAAAAACTTCTCAAAATAAGTTCTAGTTTTGAAAGGGATGGAGAAAAGCTTTTGTAAAAAATAAAAAAAAGGGGGCCATCCCTCCAAAATCTGGACAGTTGATATGCATGCTTTCAGCTAACCTTCTAGCTACTGGGTGCCTTGGTGTATTAGTGTAATGAATTATGCCATTCTGTTTAACAAAACAATAAAATCCTTCTACTATAAGCTGGGTGTCATTCACATTAACAACATACTTAGCTAAACTGTGATAAGCAAAAAGTTCTGAAATAATTACTGATAGCTCAGGATGTTATTTTACATATGTAAAATTCTTCCAACCATTCTAAGTAGGCATCCACTGCAGACATTAAAATATTATTATAAATGTTGTTGTTAAACCAGAGTGCAGTCTTTCAATATTTACTTTGAAATTGACACTGTAACTTGTTTCAGTTTTCTTGGGTCAAGCATTCAACTACCACATAAAATGTTTCTTTTTCTAATGAAAGTTTGAATTGTCTTTGATAAAAGTATTCTTCTAATAAAAGTTTGAACTGTCTTTGATAAACATGTTTTTTTTTTCTAATGAAAGTTTTAATTGTCTTTGTTAAAAGTTTTCAAACTCTAATCAAAGTTTGTTGTTTTTATTTAGCCTTCCAGTTCCTGGTCAGCCCTACTCATGTATGCAATTAAATCTACTTTAACACAAGTATTCCATATTCTGTGATTCCTGATGCAGCTTTCTGGGAAATTTCAGGTAACATACATAGAGTTCACTGGTAGTGTCACAAGTCTTGGAAACTCTGTGCATTATTTGGTAGTCATAGACAGACCAAGTTATCGCCTGTCTCTGAATTCTCATAACATCATTACAGGTAAATTTCTTTTTAACAAGCAGTGTTAAGCAAAATGCATAATTGGTAACTAACTAATGATTTTTTTTATTCAAGATGAATCAATGAAATGTCATTACTCCAAAAATGAAAGCAAGCACATTATTATTTTTTACATGAAAATGTCTTCTCTATTCAAGAAAAAGTATTATTGATTTCAGATTCTCTTGCTCTTTTATTCCCATAAAGGCATGACATTTTTATTTTTTTTTCATCTGTGCAGCAGTCTAATACATTAAGTGATAATGGTAACTCCTTATTATAGTGTACCAACAACATATCACAAGTGAGCATTCCTTTATATTATCTGAAGTGCAATTTTCAAGTCATGTCCCTTTCCATCACACATTGTCTTTTATCAGTCTATACAGCAGTGCTTTTAATGAGCTGCTTTGTATGGTCCAGTGGTTCAAGGTTGGATTCCCTCAGCTTCCATTGTTTAACTGTGTGACTCTAAGGAAGTCGCTTAACCAGGCACTGTTCCCGGGCTGAGAAAGAAAAAAGGTCCATGGAGATCAGTGCTCTACCCCGGAAAACAAATACAAATAAATAAATAAGATACTACTATGCTTAAACATGAAGTTTCCATAATAAAGAATCAAGCCAAGAAATCTGTAAGTTTTTCATACTTCTGTTTGTGTCAGGGAGTGGTCTCGCACAAAAGTCTTTCAATGTGTCTACATTTCTCTACCAGGAAAGTAAAGGCAAAGCACATGTCTTAGAACTCACATACCCAAGCCTCCTCCTCTAAAAAAGATAACCTCATCATTCCTTACCCATCCCTGTCATCTCCTCCAGGATCTGGACCACCATTAAAAGCTGGGAGATGTAAGCTTTAATTTTCTATAAACAGTTATTATAATACAATGTGATGAACATTTATTTACATATAATAGACACTGTTGCATCCATACCTGTCCTCATTTTCACTCTTTCATCATTTAAAATAAAGTCGATATAACAGCTTTCCCTTTTCCAGGACTTACTGAAATCATTGTTAATACAGTGCTTTAAACATACTGTTCCATCTTTGCAAATACATATATTCATTCAAAGTCAAACCAAAATAATAATTGACAGCACAGTTTCTTCAGCGGAATACAGCATATTATGGATTCATTGGACGTCTGATTGCACCATTTAAAGAAGAAGCCTTCTGTAATTATACTTGGGTAATTATTTTCCTCTAGCCCTACTCTGAACATTGTGTTTCCCTTTGACCATTCTATTGACCTGCTCATTCTGTCTGGATGAGAACTCCATATCACATTCTTTCCCTTGAGGTTAGGGTCAAGTGGTTCACTTGTGAGAAAGACAGAACTCTTCTCTTTAAGGATATTCTTTCCTGACAATACCTACTGGCATCTAAGTGGGCATTCACAATGCAGAGTCATGCCTCCATGTAATGTGATCATCTGGTCCTGTCACCTCCATTGTAAGCAGCCATCCTTGTGTTGTCCCAGTCTTCCCAGACAGTGTGTATATGCTCCTTCCCTCACTGCTTAGACTGGGTCATGATCCTCCTCTTTCATGCCAACCACAACTGCCCAAACCAGTAGCTCAGCTTGAATCATGTATCTCTATGTCTTGTTTACTGTTTTACCCTAGTTAATGCAGTAAATTGTAATAACTGATTGTTCCTGTTTATACCACCTATGGTCTTAGTGAGCCTTCCTAGCAAATACAAGAAAAATGAACATCCAGGAAATTTCATTAATGCAGTATATGGTGCATTAGATGAAATGGCTCTTCCTAAAAAACATAGAAGATTGGCAAGGTCGTAATATAACAGGTTTCTAAGATATTTGCAAAACTATATCTGATGCAAGTAATTGGATGTATATTCTCAAATTAACCCATTAAAGTAATGTCATTAACTTAAAATCAGTTGCTGCCTGATACATCACATCTTCACCAGTCATCCCTTCCATGTCTAGACAATCCGACGATTACCAGTTAAAAAAAATGGATGATGTTAGACTGTTGGTAACATGACTATCATACCAGATGGAAACACTCGGATAAAAGCAATTTATTTATGTTAATGTAACTTTCTACAGAAAACTCAGGGTACTGGATGACCCAGAAGTAATGCATGAGTACATGATTTGCTTAGGGTCACATATTATGGAAATGGAGACAGGGAGAATCAAATTTTGTACAAAACTTTAAAGACTATTAGTTGTTCATATTGTTTATCTCAGCTGTTCCTCATTTTGCTTGGTATTCCTGATATTCAATCATATTTCTGCCCTGTCCCTCATATTTTTTAAAATTTTCTCATAAATCACTGAGGATGACAGTTAGTCAAGAAAGCCAGGCATTACAGTTTTATACTATTTATTGTTCAGAAATGAATGTTGATGAAAAATTGGTTGCTTCTTTAACTTTTTAAGTGAATCAGAGTAATATTTTAAAAACATCCCTGATTTTGGACCTTTGTTCCCCATTATTTTTGATTTTGTCCAAAAGAAGTTGAGCTCTATGCTTCTACATGTGTAGTACAATCTTTTAGCAGTTCTCTCTTTTAACAGTAAAATACGATTTTTGTCATTTTCCAACAAGTAAGAAGAAAGTATCTTGATACTTGCTTTGAAAGTTTCACTAATTCTTCAGACCTAATATTCAACTTTTACCTCCCGAGTTAGAGACAAAGCAAAATATAATTAGAGAAAAGACCCCAAGTTAGGGAGACTTTGAAATGCTGGAACTATTAAAAAAAACTTCTCAAAATAAGTTCTAGTTTTGAAAGGGATGGAGAAAAGCTTTTGTAAAAAATAAAAAAAAAGGGGGCCATCCCTCCAAAATCTGGACAGTTGATATGCATGCTTTCAGCTAACCTTCTAGCTACTGGGTGCCTTGGTGTATTAGTGTAATGAATTATGCCATTCTGTTTAACAAAACAATAAAATCCTTCTACTATAAGCTGGGTGTCATTCACATTAACAACATACTTAGCTAAACTGTGATAAGCAAAAAGTTCTGAAATAATTACTGATAGCTCAGGATGTTATTTTACATATGTAAAATTCTTCCAACCATTCTAAGTAGGCATCCACTGCAGACATTAAAATATTATTATACATGTTGTTGTTAAACCAGAGTGCAGTCTTTCAATATTTACTTTGAAATTGACACTGTAACTTGTTTCAGTTTTCTTGGGTCAAGCATTCAACTACCACATAAAATGTTTCTTTTTCTAATGAAAGTTTGAATTGTCTTTGATAAAAGTATTCTTCTAATAAAAGTTTGAACTGTCTTTGATAAACATGTTTTTTTTTCTAATGAAAGTTTTAATTGTCTTTGTTAAAAGTTTTCAAACTCTAATCAAAGTTTGTTGTTTTTATTTAGCCTTCCAGTTCCTGGTCAGCCCTACTCATGTATGCAATTAAATCTACTTTAACACAAGTATTCCATATTCTGTGATTCCTGATGCAGCTTTCTGGGAAATTTCAGGTAACAAACATAGAGTTCACTGGTAGTGTCACAAGTCTTGGAAACTCTGTGCATTATTTGGTAGTCATAGACAGACCAAGTTATCGCCTGTCTCTGAATTCTCATAACATCATTACAGGTAAATTTCTTTTTAACAAGCAGTGTTAAGCAAAATGCATAATTGGTAACTAACTGATGATTTTTTTTATTCAAGATGAATCAATGAAATGTCATTACTCCAAAAATGAAAGCAAGCACATTATTATTTTTTACATGAAAATGTCTTCTCTATTCAAGAAAAAGTATTATTGATTTCAGATTCTCTTGCTCTTTTATTCCCATAAAGGCATGACATTTTTAATTTTTTTCATCTGTGCAGCAGTCTAATACATTAAGTGATAATGGTAACTCCTTATTATAGTGTACCAACAACATATCACAAGTGAGCATTCCTTTATATTATCTGAAGTGCAATTTTCAAGTCATGTCCCTTTCCATCACACATTGTCTTTTGTCAGTCTATACAGCAGTGCTTTTAATGAGCTGCTTTGTATGGTCCAGTGGTTCAAGGTTGGATTCCCTCAGCTTCCATTGTTTAACTGTGTGACTCTAAGGAAGTCGCTTAACCAGGCACTGTTCCCGGGCTGAGAAAGAAAAAAGGTCCATGGAGATCAGTGCTCTACCCCGGAAAACAAATACAAATAAATAAATAAGATACTACTATGCTTAAACATGAAGTTTCCATAATAAAGAATCAAGCCAAGAAATCTGTAAGTTTTTCATACTTCTGTTTGTGTCAGGGAGTGGTCTCGCACAAAAGTCTTTCAATGTGTCTACATTTCTCTACCAGGAAAGTAAAGGCAAAGCACATGTCTTAGAACTCACATACCCAAGCCTCCTCCTCTAAAAAAGATAACCTCATCATTCCTTACCCATCCCTGTCATCTCCTCCAGGATCTGGACCACCATTAAAAGCTGGGAGATGTAAGCCTTAATTTTCTATAAACAGTTATTATAATACAATGTGATGAACATTTATTTACATATAATAGACACTGTTGCATCCATACCTGTCCTCATTTTCACTCTTTCATCATTTAAAATAAAGTAGATATAACAGCTTTCCCTTTTCCAGGACTTACTGAAATCATTGTTAATACAGTGCTTTAAACATACTGTTCCATCTTTGCAAATACATATATTCATTCAAAGTCAAACCAAAAATAATAATTGACAGCACAGTTTCTTCAGCGGAATACAGCATATTATGGATTCATTGGACGTCTGATTGCACCATTTAAAGAAGAAGCCTTCTGTAATTATACTTGGGTAATTATAATTATATTTAGGTAAATAGGATGTAAAGAATGTTAATATCATCTTAATGGAGTTAGTGCTCTTACATAGCCAGGTGACCTGAAGACTGGTAAAATTAATTAAAAAACTTTTAAAACACAATGTTGTGGTAGGTTTAAAATTATTATTCTTGTGGCTAAATCAGTTTCTGAAATAATTTTTAATGCACACTTAAAATTAAGTAATATTTCCACATGTCACTCCTGAGGAGATTTTTTCATACATATAAATATATGTATAGCTGTCTCTCTCTTTTTGTGTGTGTGTGTGTGTGTGTGTGTGTGTGTGTGTGTGTGTGTGTGTGTGTGTGTGTGTGTGTGTGTTCGTGTGTCTATATATCTAGAAATATGTATATAAACACACACACACATGCACACCATTGTGAGTGAATTCTGATTCTTCTAAACTTAGCCGTCATAAATCTCATCATCAGTTTTTATTCTCTGTATGTTACATGCTTTAAACATGAAGATAAAGGACTGAACTTGAACCTGTTGTATTGTCACATGTAGATAGAATGAACACAGACTTGGCACAGACTGAGCTCTATACATATGCGCACTCACATTATTTAGGGATGTTTTGGTTTAAGTTCCCTTTCATTGCACTACATTCACTATAGAAAACACCACAATATATATATATTTTTTTTCTGTAAAATCTGTTTAAAATGCACTTTGTTCATTGACATCTTCATGAACTATCAGTTGAATCCCTGATCTGGAGTATACCACAAATGGTATTACAGGACAACACCAACACCTGTAAAACAGGCAGTTCTAGTGCCACTCAACCAATTGTAATGCTTTTTCATGTGAACAAAAGATTTGTGGTGTTGTCAGTAGTAACACAGAATAATGAAACATGACAGCAACCAGGAATTAGGTGGTTGACCAACCTTCACAATAAATTCAATTATCATTACTCTTTTGTCTTAATTAGTTAAATTGAAACTGTTATAGGTATCGGCAGATGTTTAGGGTTATTTACATATTATTCATAAAACTCTTCCTCAGCTTCATAGTTCTGTGTCTGATTGTAGCATTTTTGAAACATGCTCCTTATCTTGATAATAAAACACATATTTACATCAGATATTTCTTTATTCTGTACAGGTATTATAACATTTTCCTTGACACGTTTATTACACTTCTTATTTTTATTCATGTTTCACGTGACTATAATAAACATGAATGTATTTTCAGCAACATCTTAAACAGGTTTCACAAATAATGATGCTTCTAGAGAACAGGAAGGGTATAATTAATAACATAAAGCATGTAAAGGGTTTACTAACTATGAGACAATTTGCATACTGAGCTCATAATACAACAATATTGTTATTTTTTAATCTGAAAAATATTTACAGTAATAATTAATTCCTGTAAGAGAATTATAGATTCAGTTTGAAAATATTTGGGGGTTATCACAATGGTTAAAGTCTTTACATCAGAGACAAGAAGTACAGGGTTTGATTCTCACAACAGACATTGACCAAACTTAAAATGATCCATGAGACCAGCTAGCCCAGTAGGTACCTATACTTAATTACAACCAAAGAGCCAAAACAGTTAATCAAATAGCAAAAAAAAAAAAAAAACATATCTTGGAATTGGCAGAACAGAAGGACTGTTTCAAATCCTTTGCTGCCATAATTAATGGTGTATTGAAGTTGTCAAATGACTATAAATAAGAATGTGACTTCTGATACTAATTCACATTATTGTTCTCTAAGTTCTTAGATTCTGAGGTTATAGCCACAGAGACAATTCATAAGCTCACTCACATCTCCCTATACTGTAAGGAGTCAATCAGTGTACCCTGTTAAGCTGATATTCCTCACATACAACAATTGAAAAATTGTGATCAGCCATCCCTTCATTCATACTGGGTTTAAAGGTTGCTAGGGAAGTGCTCGGCTTCATATATAAGGGAAGACCTATTTACTTCTGCTTGCTTACCAGGATAGGGTGCTGATAAATGAAAACTGTTGTGCCTAGCCTGGGTTATGTCATGCAACAAATAAGACAATGGGATGCAAAAGTAAGCCATCAATTAGGATAGAACAAGTAAAGCATAATTTACAAGGTGAACACAATTCGTAATAATTGTGGTTATTTATATAATAATGTGTTTAAAGAAAATGGGTGGAGGGAAGGGATAAATAAAAGATGGAATTATAAACAGGTTAAAAGATAAAATAATAGGAAAAGGAATCAGGGAAGAAAAGGACTATTACAAAAATGTGGCATATATTGACTTAGGTGCTTGTAATACCATCTTGTATTGCTAATGTTGTAGAGGTCTGCATCTCCAGAGTAAGTGTTTGCTTTACCACTAGATCTATTTGGATGAAGGAGTTTATAGGGTTCTGGGTGATTCTTATCATGAAAGGTTAAGCCGAGATCACTGCTCCGTGGTCTGCATGACATTGAGCAGAGGGCAGGGAATCTGTCTATCAAAGTAACATAAGGTAATGAGGCCTGACATCTGTCTCCTGAGTGCATATTGGTTTAGCTGCTTATTCACAATCTGTTTGTAGTTTTATTATTAGTTTTTATAGCTGAACTATGTTGTGAAGTAATATTTTAAAGGCCATATTAGCTCAATTAATATCTCCACATTGTTCTCCAGTTCACTTAAAATGCTATACCACTAAGTTATATCCCCATTTCACAACTGCCATTTATTTAAAAAACTGTTAAGTTTATTGTATATGGACAAACCATGTCTTCAATGTGAATATAAAGTCTTTTGATTTCTATTTATTTGTTTGTTTGTTTGTTTGTTTGTTTGTTTGTTTGTTGCATTTGTTGACTGGGAATGTTCATGTGGGCACAGAATCCACTTTTCAGTGGAAGCCCATAGAAAAAAGCTTCAAATAATACACATTAGATAAAGATTGATGCATGGCATAGAAAAAAAAAACATTTTTCAAGTGTATACATGATTTGGTGAATAAAGAAATTCTGTAAGTTTGTAATGGTATAGAAAAGTCATTCAATAGTAATTTAAAAAGTCTTTTTAGTAATGTAGTCATTATAGATAGTACAGTAAGGCACAGATACATATTATTGTTTTGAGTATAAAAAGATGATGAGCATAATTCATCATATAAAGAAAAATTTCAGTGGGCCAACAGACATAAATTTCAGTGGACTAGTAGCATTGTATACCTAAGTAAGCAGTTTCATAATAAAGTCTTAAAATAGACATAAAGTTGCAGAAAAGCTATATTGCAATGAATACAGCACCAATTCAGAAATAACTGTTTAAGTAATTTAGTAGCATAGCATTTCCTTATAATCCTACAGTTCTCTGCTGGAGCTCTGGAACTCTTTTTTTTTTTTTTTTTTTTTGAAAGATTTTCTGGAAAACTTTTTTTTTGAATTTTGTAATTGGCAGGTCCTATTTAAAAAAAAGTGTATAATAACTTACAGCTTATTGATGAAATAGAACTAAATAATTTGCATAACCTTCAAAAATTCTGAATGAAATTGCAAAAAAAGTATTATATGTTGTCACAAAGCTTTGACTCTTCCAGATGTACAGATATAAAAGACCAGGCACCCCAAAATGCACTGTTGACAGCTGCACAGTAGTGCAGAATGATTACAATTAATACATTTCCAGCAGAAATCTGACATATTTGTACACTATTAAAAACCTGATCATCCATATAAATAGTCACATTTATAAAATTAACCAATGAAAGATTCCTATTGATGCATATTTTTCTTTATATAACAATAGGAAGTGAACCTGCTTTAGCAGAACCACTAAAATGCTGTTATTAATCTGTCTTAAAGTTTAGGAGTTTAACTTTCAAAAGGTACATTCAGAAGGTAATTATTATTATGAGCAGGGTATGTGGAATGAATGATATCTTCAGTTACCTTTGATGTTGTATAAATGTTGGAATCTGAAATGCACTTCTCTGGAATGCTCATTAAAGCTTCCAGTATTTTGAGCATGATATCTGAAATGTCTACTTCTACCACACAAGGATTACTAAAATACTATATTTTATATTAGTATTTAACCACATGAATTATTATTTGTTTTAAATAAAAGCTCTGGCATGTGTATGTATATGTGCATATACACATTAATCTATTTATCAATAATTTTATACCACATGCGCACACACACACACACACACACACACACACACACACACACACACACACACACACACACACACGTGCACACACACACACATATATATATATATATATATATATATATATATATATATATATATATATATATATATATATATATATATATATATATATATATATATATATATATATATATATATATATATATAGGTGAGGTGTATATGTCTATATAAACAAAAACATAAACCTAAACACTTAGTAGTTTGTGACATTTCCTGTTGCAATTTGTCTTTTGTTTTGTTTTATCTCCATCTGTGTGTGCTTTCCTGTCTGGAACTAGTAAGCATACAACTACATTTACAATAAATTTGCTACTACTGTTCTATATAAAACACTACATAAAAACACCTTTTGTAAGTTTTTATAATATTAG
This sequence comes from Protopterus annectens, assembly GCF_019279795.1. Lineage (NCBI taxonomy): Eukaryota > Metazoa > Chordata > Ceratodontiformes > Protopteridae > Protopterus > Protopterus annectens. Next base: position 544,062,301 of record NC_056730.1, on the reverse strand, counting down.
CATGTATATCATGGCCTCTTACATGTCTCGTATAGGGCCAGCAACTAACACAACAGCAGAATGATTGATAAGAATCCCAAATCTAGCTTGTATAAACATTACAGCTTCTGTGGTAGCTTCTACATAATGTAATCTTGTGTTAACATGAGTCAGCTTCTCACTGTCCACAATTGGTGCTTAACAAGACATATTTCAGACTTGTCTTGCAAAAGAAAATATATTCTTCCTATTAAAGACCTTAGTATGACTATCCACATGTTGCAAATAAACTGCAAAATCTGAATGAATTCCTTATATAGTAAGAAATGCACCCTGTAACTTAATTATCTTGTAAGATGACTCTATTGGATTATCTTTAGAGAGCGGTCTTTCATGCTAAGTGAAGCTATGCACAGCTTAGGCTATCTAACTGAACAAAAATGTTTGTCTAGGATAAAAAAAAATAAAAAAAAAACAATTTAACAGTCAGTTTTTCAGCTGCATATTTTGTTCTGTAACTCACTCTGTTTAAATCCAAGATGTGGGATCTTCTCAATGGGAGTGGCCCTCTCCCTCATGAACTGGTAAAGATCCAACAGGAATGACTTTACCTCCTGGCTCTGTCTCCCCTTCAGTTCGTCTTCAGTTTCTGATAACATGCTTCCAACGAGAACAGTGACTGTAATGATTTTACATTCTGTGAAGCTGACAGGTTTCTTACTTCTCAGAAGAAACCTGAAATTCTTCTTCAGACCACACCTGCTAATTTAACCTTTTGTCTACAGTAGAATATTGCATATATGCCCCAGGCTAGATTTGAAAAATAGGGTGTAACTGTATAATAACATTTGCAGACTACTCTCTTCTTTAATTGTTTGGTATTGCCTCTTCAATTATTCTTTCTGTAAAGGCCCTTGCCCTTTAATGTCACATACGCTCATAAGTAGAGGATTTGTTTGTTACAATGTTATAATTTGCATTTCATTATACCTCAAACACTGCCAAATCTAAAGGGTAAGTGAAATTTCAGCTCCTGGAACTATAATGATAAAACAAATTTGGTTCTTGCTCTTATTACTTAAGGAGGATTGCAAAGCATTTAGAAGATAACTTTTTCTTACATGCAGTTTATTTGCAAATGATCAATATATTTATTTGCATTTATTGACAGGGATAGTTTAAATAGGATGTCTTCTTTTCAGTAAACTCTTGTGGAGCTAGTCTCCAAATATATTTACACAATACAATATATCTACATATATACAATACAGTCTAAACTAAGCAGTGAAACAAAAAAGACAACATGGATTAATGAAATATTTATAACACAGAAACTACAAACTGAAACCAATATGGTACAGATAAAACACCATTCATAAAACTGTACAAGGCATGACATCAGTTATAAGGCAATATGACTCAAATATGACAAGAAACTGATAATGAAAAAATAAGGAGGATTCAGAATATTATACTGCATTTCAAGTGTATTAAATTATATGCAATGGAATGTATTGGGCAACGCAGTACAGTGCTTAGTGTTGTCACCTCAAAGCAAGAGATTCGATTTTTAACTGGGGTGCTTACTGTGTGGAGTCTGCATGTCCTCCCTGTGTTTTCATGGGTTTCATTTAGGTGCTCTGGTTTCCTCCCACATGCCAAACACGTGTCTGGAGTGTGTCTCCCCAGACTTCTGCTGAAAATGGGCTCTATCCCAGTCGGTCATTCCTGCTAAACAAATAAATGTAATAACACCATGTCATGACCTGATCTCAAAAGAATTAATGCAGAATAAAATGTGAATGTATTAAGATGGATTGGATTGTGGGCTAGCCAGTGTAACTCCATATTAATTAGAAACTTTGATGGATGCACCTGTCAAAGCTTCTATGAAACTTTGTACAAACATGGTGTTAATTTCAGTGTACTTTTTTAAATTCATTTAATTTCACTGCACTATTCAAATTCCTGTGTGGTTTGATGTGTAGAACACAACTAAGGATTTTATTATTAGACGCTGATAGCTGACAAATGTATTCCTACGTCACAAGCATTTCCCATACTAGAATAAAATTCACTCTGCTAATCATTTTGTTTCTTTTCCACACTGATGAATATACAGTTAAATAAATATTGTCAGATTCTGGATGTCTTTAGAAAAAGGATCAGATTTAAACTAATCTAAGGTTACAGATGTTGTGTTTTCATTTATATTCCATTTTCAAATTATTTGCCACTGAAGCTTAATATGCTAAAATATTTATCCACGATGAGTTTGTTTGTGTTCCCTCTCCGTACCTAAGGTAATAATGAATGAATCAAAACACTGTAATTATACTCATCGCAAAAGAATGTTATATTACAACAAGTATTATAATGTAGGTACCCAACTAGAGAGGCAAACTGAGTCAGTAGGAATATTATTGCCAAAATATTTATGTCTGTGAAAACGTAAAGTATTGTACTTCAAATTGTGATATATGGAAGTTAAGATTACAAAAAGTGCAATATTTGGAATTTGGGGTCACTGGGATAAATTTTAAAGTGTGTTGTATCAAAAATGCAGAAGGTTACTGTATCAAACTGTTATGTTTTTCACAGTTTCTTTTTTTCTTTTTCTCAGCAGTTTTCTGAATACCACAGTGGAAATCTTCATCCCTTTTGATTGTCTTTGACTTCATGAATACATCCATAATGACATAACGTGCAGATGCAGTATGCACATGGAATGTACACAATCATGAAATGAAAAAACATTAGAAAATAGATATAATATGGGATCTGAAACCATGCAGTGTGATGTGAGAGTGTCTATAAACCAGGTATAACACACTGAGTGACATATACATTGTGAATCTGCGTGTGTGTGTGTGTGTGTGTGTGTGTGTGTGTGTGTGTGTGTGTGTGTGTGTGTGTGTGTGTGTGTGTGTGGGTATAGATAGATAGATAGATAGATATAGATATAAATATAGATAGATATTTATATGTGTGTGTGTATATACATATACACACACACACACATACACACACACACACACACACACACATATATATATATATATATATATATATATATATATATATATATATATATATATATATATATATATATATATAAATCCAGACTTCGGTCTACTTGAACACAATGTCAAGGCTCAGTAAATTAATCGTACCCTGCAAATAGCAATCTGGCTTTGACTACCCCTTGGGAAATAATTGCATTAAGACCTACAACATGGCTTACAACCACAAAACCATACTGGTACTCACAGAGAATTAGAAAAATGAGATTAATTAAGGAGCTGTTATATGAGAGGATGACAGCTATTTGGCTGCTGATCATTTGACATATAAAACACTTCATTGGGGCATATCAGTGCCATATGGCCTGGCTGTAAAACTTGGTGCTTTGGTTCATCCCCTGATCAGTGGTTGTTTCAGATAGACTGTAAAAAAAAAAAAAAAAAAAAAAGAGGTATCTAATTTGTTCTCCCCTTTAGTGTACATTAATATTTGTAAGTGTGCCACAAGAAAATTGTGTTCTTTTTCTAGTTTTCATCATCCCCACCTGCAAAATGTTTCTGTATTAATACGTCTGTTTTTAGAGCATTCAGCAACAAAATTGCATGTCTCCTTAAATCCAATTTTGAACAGCTGACAGACATTTTCTACATATCTACCACCAAAATCTGATCATATGGCTTTGGAGACAGTGGATTTGTTAATGTGATGAAAGATTTGTGTGTGTGTGTGTGTGTGTGTGTGTGTGTGTGTGTGTGTGTGTGTGTGTGTGTGTGTGTGTGTGTGTGTGTGTAGCATTTTGTAATCATTGATGTGGCAAGGTCATGTCTAAAATGTGTTGCAATTATCCGCCCATATCCAAACTACAATGAAAGTTGGTGGTGACTATCATGTCAGAATTATCTGAAGAATGTTAATATGCAAGAGATTATTTCACTCAGGTAAGTGTGACCTATCTGGCTAGGTGTGCTTCCTGTTTATCTGACTTAATTATGTTCTATGCTGTATTGCTCTATGTGATTCGGTATGAGTATTTGATAGTTTCAACCCATTGAACTGATTTACGTCCAGTGCAATCAGTCATCCTACAGATTTTTGTAAAGGCTGCATTAGAACTTGCTGTTAAAGAAACACTGCTACACCACTCTGGTATTTTGCCAGCTGCCCTTTTTCTAACCTTTGTCTTATAAATATCAATCGATATTTTAAAAAGTCAGCTAAGTAGAAGTTAATATTCTGAGTTCCTGCCCCTGTGATATCCCGAGATGCAAGTCTTTGAATCAGATCTACCATATCCTAATTCTTTGAAAGCATGTCTTTGAATCTTCATAATGTCTAAATACACGTACTCAGATAGGAATTGATGTTTGAGGCCTTGCACCAACCATAAAGTAAAATATGCCCCTGCAGAAAGATTAAATCCCTTCCCTTGCCCCTCTCTATCCCTTTGCTTTATTATTGTTATAGTAAGGCTGCTTCTAGTTGAATAACATGTGTATCCTACAACAATAAATAAAAGTGTCTGACACATTCTTTAAGATGGTGCAACATATGGGAATGTGTTACATATGGCAGTAACAAAAAAGCATCACTATAACTAATAGCAATCAAACACAAATATGTTGGTACACATTTGAGCATTAATGTTCATGCTAACAAAACCCAAGCAAGGAGTCCTTAAGGAGTTAAAAAGGAAACCTCTGGGTCCCATTGCAGGTGTTACAATAGTGATATAAGTACAAGAATGCTGGTAACAATGGACTTCTCTTCAGGTAAACTGACAATGACAAAGGCTGATACCTTGGAAAGGGCAAATTGCAATGCAAGTATACAGGTGCTGAGGAAATAGCATAGCTGTTGCAGAACTCAGGGGCTCTGCATATATATTTAGACTGTGGAGAGCCACTAGTTATGCATAAAGCAAGGATCTTTGCACATGGGCAACAGAAGGCAAAAGCCAGTGAGGGTGGGTGGGGAGACAAGACCTCTAAGAGAGAATGAGACACTCGCATAAATGTACAAAATGTAGAATGCTGGCTGAGTTATAAACAGGGAGGGGATGGAAGGGCAATATGCTCAGACAGGGAGGGGAGGGAGGGGCAATATGCTCAGATTGGGAGGGGATGGAAGGCAATATGGTCAGAGAGTACAGATGTTGGGAAACCAGCACCATAATATGCAAGCAGAAGAGGTAAGTATGGAGTGCAGAAGAAAAACATGGGAAGTTAGTACATTTATACAAAGAAACAGAAACATGTCCTGCTGTACAGCTAATGGATGAGGACCCCTACCTGAACAGTGGAGTGAAACCACAAGAACAGACCAAAAGGTAGAGATTTGGTGCAGATATAATCAAGATGGAACTCTTTTATTTGTACTAATGTGCACATTTTAGAAAATAAGACAATTAGTACTGATTGCAGAAAATAAATAAATAAATGTAGAAATAAATGAAGTGTAGCCATTATTACTATAAAATTACAGCTATATCTGTATTACATAAATAAGTCAAGGTTGGGCTGTTGGCACCAAATTATAAGCAGTGGGTATGCCAACAGAAAACAACTGAGGTATAATTTATCAGCAAAAGTATGTAATGACAGAGACAATTTATTTATTTATTATTTTATTTATTTTATATTTGTTAACCGGGCTAGTCTAGCTGGATACATATCCTTTTTCAGTAGAGGCCCGAGGAGAAAAGCTCCAACATAAATGGTAAATCACAAGATGAAAAAAACAAGTTATAAAAAAATACAGGTTATAAAAAATACAAGTTATAAAAAAGTATAAAAAAGTTGACGTTACATTTACAAGATTAGTAAAAAAATACATTTTTTATAGAAGTACTATGAGACAAAGATAGATCGGCTGGTAATACATATCAGAGATATGTTATATACTAATAGTATATATACGAATTCCAGTGTCACCCGCTTACATTTGGGGTAAAGAGGATTTCAAGATCAGTAAATGGGAACAAGAATTAAGGGGATAGTGGTCTGGATGGATTTGATAAGAAAGTTAGATATGTTAGGTTAGTCAGGTTCAGGACATGGGCATAGCCATTGTGTCTTGAGATATTCTTTCAGGTTGCTTTTGAACTGGTTGTGAGAGGTAGTATTTCTAAGGTAGTTTGGGAGGGAGTTCCATGGTTTGCCAATGGAGTTGGCAAAGAGGGCATCACCGCCAGAATTGTTAGCTTTAATGGTTAGGATCTGGGTGCTGTTGGATGATCGGAGACTATTTAGGTTAGTGTATGGGATCAGTATGCTAGACAGAGATGGGGTTCTATCTGGTTGATTAATTATTTTACATGCTTCAGTGAGTTGGTTGAGTTTGAGAAGGTTGGGCAGTTCCAACCAGCCAAGTTGCCTCAGGTTATGACAGTGGTGGGTGCGATATGGAGAACCTGTTATGAATCTAGCAATGTGGTTATAGGCCAGAGAGAGCATGTTTAGTTCACGTTTATTGAGGAAAGAAAGGACTGGGGAGGCATAGAGGAGGGTAGAGAGGAGATGTGTGTGGGCAATGGTTAGTCTGGCAGTAGGAGTTAAAAAGTTTTTTATTCTGTACATGGATCCAAGTTTTTTGTTAACAGATTTTACGGTTTGAGTAATGTGTATGTCAAATTTGAGCTTATGATCAATAGTTACTCCTAGTAATTTGGTACTGGTTACAGGGGTTATGATAGTCCCATTATTGGATTTAACATGGAAGGTAGTATTATCAGTATTTGGGAGTTCTTTTCCTAGGGTAGAGAAGACGTTGGGGAAAAATAGTAGTAATTTGGTTTTGGTTGGGTTGAGTAGGAGTTTGAGGTCGGTGAACCATTTTCCTACAAGAGAAAAACAGAGTTGAGTGGTGGTTTGGAGGTTGAGGAGGGAGAGATCTGAGCAGATTAAGGTGGAGTCATCAGCGTATTGGATGCAGGTGGATTGAGGGATAACTGATTGAAGGTCATTAATGAAGATGGAAAATAGAAGTGGACCCAATATTGAGCCCTGAGGGACACCTATGGTATTGGGAAGCAGGCCTGATAGTCTATTTTGCCACAGGACAGCCTGTTGCCTACCAGTTAGGTAAGCTTTGAACCAGGTTAGTGCTGGGTTGTCCAGATGTAGTGTTTCAAGGGTGGACAGAAGGAGCTGGTGATTGACCATATCGAAAGCTTTTGACAGGTCAAGAAAGAGGGCGAAGGATATAAGTTTGCTATTGCGATTATTATTAATGGAGTCGACAAAGGAAAGGAAGGCAGTGGTTGTACTGTGGTGGGGGTGAAAGCCGTGCTGGGTGTTGGATAGGAGATGATTGCAAGTTAGGTAGTGAAGAAGTTGTTTGTGGATACATCTTTCCATAATTTTCGCTATTGGGGACAGTATAGCTATTGGTCTATAGTTTGATATTTCCGTGGAGGTGCCTCCTTTGTGAAGCGGGATGATGTAGGAAATCTTCCAAATAGTGGGGATAGTAGCTTCAGTAATGGTTCTATTGATAAGGATGGATATAGGGTATGCAATAACATCAGACGCAATTTGTAAGAATTCTGCTGGGAGGTGATCAGCTGCTAGGGTGGTTGGTTTTAGCTTTTTTAAGAGAGTACTTATGTATGATGTGGAGACCGGCTTAAAAGTGAAAGGGGTAGGGGCCTCAACATGGGGTTGTGTGGCAGGTGGGGGAGAGGAGGTTAGTTGACTGGCAAGGGTTTGGATTGTCTCGGTGAAGAAAGAGTTAAAGGAATTGGCTATTTCTTCCTGCCCTTTCTCAATGAGTTTCTCAGGGGTTGGGGTAGTAGTTTTACCTGGGTGCTGGAGGTTGTTAAAACATGCCCAGAATTTCTTTGGGTTGTTCTGGTGTTTCTGCTGGAGGTGGCAGAAGTATTGCTTTTTGTCTAGGGTAATGGCTGTTTTAGTAGTATTTCTTAGATGTTGAAACTTAGTTCGATCTTGGGGGTTTTTGTTGCTCTCCATTTGTCCCAGGCTTGGTCACGGAGTTTAATTTTAGTTTTTGTTTCTCTAGTAAGCCAGGGAGCTATACGTATTTTAGATCTAATTTGTCTATGTGGGGCATGGGAGTCAAGTATCTTAAGGAATGTGTTGTTAAAGTAGGTCACACTCTCCTGGAGGGGTAGAGTTCTTAATATGGTCCAGTTACAGCATTTTAGTTCAGCAAGAAATTGTTGTGGGATAAATTTCTTTTTGTTTCTAATTAGTCTATATACCGGAGGGTTGGAAGTAGGGCATTTGTGTTTAATAATATAAGTTATAAGGTGGTCACTGAGGTCATTGGGAAGGGTGCCTGTAGTATAGTTGTTTGAGTCTCTATTGGTAAGGATCCAGTCAATGGTACTTTCTTTTTGGAGAGAATTGCCTAATCTGGTAGGGGATAGGATATGTTGGGAAAAACCATATAAGTTAATGGGTTGTGGGGTTGTGTGGGTGGAGCAGAGAGACCAGTCAATATTAACGTCCCCAAGTACTATGGTTTCTTGTGGGTAGTTGGTGGTTAACCAGCACAAGGTTTGCTCTAAAATTTCTGTGTTCTTCCCCGGTGGGATATAGGTAACTATGAGGTTGAGACATTTTTGAGTGTTAAGGCAAATTTTTAGGGCAATTAGTTCTAAGTTAGAGATTATTGGTGGTTGTACTGGATTCCTGTGTATATTTAGGGTATTTTTAAACATAACAGCTATTCCTCCACCTTTTTTCTTTACACGATCAGCCCTGAAGATATTATATCCGGGTGGAAGGATCTCTTGATCCTTAGTGGAGGGTTTTAGCCAGGTTTCAGTTAGACACATAATGTCAGGGGAGTGAGTAGCTATCATTGCATGTAGGGTGTGAATTTTGTTATTAATGCTTCTAAGGTTAAGATGTAGTATTAGAAGGGAGTCAGTAGATTTACGGGTTAAGTTAGAGGGGTTAGAGTTTGGCACTGTAGGGGGGCCTGGGTTAGGATGGATGTCACCATCAATGATTATTCTAGTTTTCAGGTAAACTAAAAATCTTTGAAGTTTAAATAGTAATTTGAGGTAGGTTTTGTTAGTTGGAGTTTTGGGGTGGTGGAGTGTGAGATGGACTCTTTTGGGGGATATTGTTTTGTCTTGGTAGAGTGGAGGTGCAATAGGAACAACATAGAGATAGGATTGGGAGTTAGTAAGGCCATTATGGAAGGGGATTCCTACCAAAGATTGATTTTCATACTTAGTTAAGAAATAGATGGTGATAAGTAGTATTGTTGTGAGAGGGGTGATGAAATGGATGAATTTGGCCATGATGGGGATAGGGAGAGGATATAGGAAGGGGGAGGAGGTTTGGTGTAAGATTTGGTAAGGTGGGTGGGCCTTGAGGTGGGAGGAGTAGTAGGGTGAGTCATGGGAGGTTTGGATTTGTAAGGGGGGAAAGTGGGAGGGTCTGGCTATACCTATAAATGTAGGGATAGTGGGGGCGGGTGGGATATGGGGGCAGGGAGGGGAGCGGAGCGGAGCCCGAGCGAAGCGAGGGCGAAGCGGAGCGGGGCATCCACCGCCAGGAGTAACTTAAACAGCAGTTTTCCACTGCCAGGAGTAACTTAAACAGCAGTTTTCCACTGCCAGGAGTAACTTAAACAGCAGTTTTTGGCTATGCAGTCAAGAAGCAGACCTCAGGTACTTGTAGCTAGGGCTATAATTCTTTTAGCGGCACTGGCAGGTACCAGAGACTAGCACACAACTAATTACTGTTTAGCAGAGAAGAATGCTCAAATTTTACCCAGTAACAAAGTAGTGGTTGGGATGGCTGTCTATTTTAATCCTTATTCAGGTCCGGGTATTCACTGAGGTGAGCGTTTTGGGAAGCCGCGAATAGTTTGGGTGAGGGACTACCTGTGAATATAATGGAAGGAGAGAAGGAAGTTAGAATAACTAGGCTATTTAGGAAACACAGATTAATACAGTGAAGTGGTGAGATTAAGATGTAGTCAGGACAAGAGTAAATCAAAACAGTTTGAAATACATTGTGTGTCATGGACAGTATCACATAAGTTAGACAAAAGACAAAATAAACACAACTACAAACAAACAAATAAATAAATAATATTATGGTAAAAATATTGAGTACTTAGCAAATGCATCTAGGAAACATATTTTAGCTGTTTTTTTTTTCAGTTGTGGTCACGCAAATGCAGAGAGGAAATAAGAAAATAATTATTCATTTGTCAGGTAACTTCCTGATATTTTCTCTTTCCCTACTGCTGTGTTATTTATCCACCTTTAGTACATCTCAGTGAATTTGTGTTCCATGTATTATTTCTTTTGGGGGGAGGGTTAATACAGAGTACATTTAGATTAGATATGCCTGTCCAAAGGGCCTTTACTCATCATAGAAGGCAGAAGGCTGGCTTGTGTGCAGTCAGAATTACTAACAGCAGCACAATTCGGTAAAAATGTATAAATCCACAAATGTTTAAATTCACCACTTGTTTTTGACTTCAGTCCAAAATGGCTTTGCATTGGAAACATGCCCCAGTCTTAACAAGGTAGGTTGCTGAAGGTCTTCAGTCTTCACTCTTCACTAGATCAGCACTCATTTCACTATCACTCATGCAGAAGGATGAGTATCATCAAATTTTTCTCCTTCATCTAGACAGACAGAAAGTAACAGACATAGCTGCCATTAAACAAAAACACTGTTTCTTTTTTTTTTTTTTTAGGCAGCTAAGGAGCTACGGTAGTAAACAGAATTATGACTTCATATGTGTGTGTGTGTGTGTGTGGAGGGGGGTAGCGGCCAGCTTATTTAGGTGTACTGTCCCTGGCAAGAACTTCTCTTTATTTCTCAGCAAAAGTATTCAGCTGTCATTTTGTCTGCCATTTTGGAGGAAATGGACTAAAGCCATATACGTTTTTTAGCGAAACATTTCAAAAGAACATACAGTGAATTATTGGCTTTCATTTAACACAGCAATATTTAGCTCAATAATGCTGTTTAACAGCCTTACAAAAAATGCTACAACATCAGCATAATTAGTTACACGTAATTCACCTACTCATTCTGAATCATTTCGCTGATGATTACACCAAATATAGAGTAAGTTGCATCCATGTCTAAAGTCATAAATAATCAGCAACAAGCCTGCAAGCACAAATAAGTTCTCCATGGTTTATGATGTCACATACTTTTACAACAAACTAAGGTAATGCTATCCAAAATTAGAAAGTAAAGTAGATGATTGATAGGGTGGATCAAAAAAAAATCACCTTTTGCTTGGGTTGGGCCATTAATATGAATGTAACATATTTGTTTATGTCATTAAACCATTATGTGGCATGCTCTTGAACATTTAGTCATAAATCCAGTGTAGGAAAGTCTCTTAGCACCAAAATATGATACACCTTACTAATGTTAGAAAAAAAAGGTGTCCTTTAGTTTGGTAACAACCTGGACTTCATTAATAATCTCTGTTATTAGGAGTTTTACTTATACAAAACTGAATGGAATATGTGGAATACAATACAACCATCTAAAGATAATGGACACGTATAATGACCTGATTCTCTTCACTGTAATCAAAAAATGATGGCATACCTTTGAAAGAAGGGATTTGGCATTATTTTTATTAAGACCGTCAATGTTACTAACTGAGAAACTGTTAATGGGCCAAATGCCCCTTCGCAAAAGAGACCAGAGGAGAATAACTGCATACATGATTCAAAAACAGTTATTTCACAGAGACTACATAACTTTTTCTTTATTAAGCATTTTTTCATTGAAAATTTTAGCATGAAACAAGAAAAAGTCTAACTCTAAAGAACAAAATATAGCAATCATAAAAAAAACAAAACACTTAAACTAAAGATCAGGTTGGCTTTAGATGATGATGCTTAGATGATCTGAATGCTTTATAACTTTTAACAATAAAGAAATGTAGTATGCAAGTAATACAGTTGCAGTTGTAACATATAACAGCAGTATATCAGTTATAAATAGCTGTATCAGTAGATCTGCAATTGGTAATACATTTAAATCAATTGTCATACACTAACACTTCATATGTAGTGAATATATGAAAGGTATTTGCTTATATAAGTGAATACTTGGTTAAATTTCCTGAAGGGCCATTTTAAGACTAGTCAATAATCTCAAGTGAGACTCAAACCCTATACTTTGCATTTCTAAAGTAAAGACTCTGACCATTATGCCAAACTTGCCTCCCCTAAAAGCTGCTTTTCTTTCCAACAAACTTATTTCAAATAACTACTGTCACGGGTAAGTACTAGGCTAGCTAATTTTGTCAACCATTTTAAGCCTAGCGAATTTCAAAGGTGAGAATCAAACTATGTAACTTGTGATTATGAGGTAAACACCTTAACCATTATGCCAATCCCCAAAATAGTGCAATCTTCACTAAGCAGTGAAATTTCACCATAGAACATGCCACAAAGTGCTGTTACAGTATAGTTAAATAAGGATGCTTCAAAACTGTAGCCATTTCAGTAAGTTATCTCCTCAGGCCTAATATACAATATGAATATGCTGAGTTTACTATAAAACTCACAGTCATACCGTATGCATAACATTATTCCTTCTTACCAAACTTGTAGTTGTCCTTTCCTTTGGAATTTGTCCTTGATTAACGAGTAAAAACCGGTTATATCAGAGAGCAGTTTGACCTAGGAAGTGCATTCCAGTGCTCACACATTGTATTAACTCACATAAAGCAGGCATTGTCATGTCTGCACATCTAATTACATTTGGCAGCCTGGAGATATTATCTTGCCTATCTATGTCAATATACTTACAGTACAGTCTCATGACAATGTTTTTTCATCCAGTATTTTACTAAGACACAGAAATTTTAATTATAGTGCAAAGGCCCAGAAGCTTCTAATTTTCCTTTGCTCATATTGTAACTACCAGACACACAAACTGCTGAGTGGCATGCTATGGCAAAGGAGGTGTTCTTGCAAGATCCATCTTAGGCATGTCAATTTTCCTAAATTATGCTGTGATGACTGCATGTGATAGGTGCAGTAGTACTCTACAAAAAGCTTGATAGGCCTGCTTTTTGAAATGTGCTTTAGGGTGCAACAAAAAACAGCATTTTAGTTATGCAAATCTGTTTGCCAACTGTGTGAAACCTCTGATGACAATGAGCAAATGCATATTTATTTTTTTTTATTCAATTATTAATCTGATAAATGCATTAAGCACAGGCCTTTTTTCAAGGGGTGGCCAAGTTACACTGCTTGCTCAGAGTCACACAGTAAGCAAATGGAGGCTGAGGGAATGAAACCCAAGTTTTCAAAATAAAGCTTATGAGCAAAGATTTAAAGCCATGAGCTGTTAACAAGCTGCTATTGGTGGTACAGCATTCACTTCCTTCAGCCTCCATTTGCACTCTATATGAACTTGAACAAGGCATTTAACCAGTTAGTGCTTTGTGAAAACAATAGAAAACTGGGCTTGGATCCTCAATGGTATCCTACACTGCATTTCTAGCAACTGCCTATGAACCTAAAGACCTATGAATTCATAGCTTTAATCCTTAGCACTAAACTGGCAGACACGAAAATGCCAAATCTTTGCTAAATTCTCATATGATGGGAACCACTGACTGATGTCTAGGGGAAAAAGGTAGAAATCAAGCAGCCTGGCTTTATTCATTTCTTTATTTCTTTATTTAATTAATTAATTACTTTCTTAATTTGCATTTGTTTACCCGGGTAGTCTTACTGGGCCAAGGCCCCTTTTCAGCATAAGCCCAGGAAAAATGCTCCACCTAAACACATACATTAATTTTACAAAGAAACAGGAATACAAGTCTAATAGAAACAATACAAATAACTGTCAGTAAATGGTTAGCAGACAAAAATGCATATTATACCAATGAGTCTTAATTATTAAACTAAGATAGAAAAATAAATAAAATACCTTGAACATTAAGAACAGTTGTGTAGAACTATTGCAGTATATAGACATGATATTTGCATGGTATATTTTACATAAAGGACTATAGGCCTAACCTAATCAGCAACAAGTGTGAAATATAGTGGGATATGTGTGAGAAACCAACATAATAAACACATTGACTACAGTACAGTGTACATTATTAACAATGACTTCTAGGTTTAGGCTTATATATTATAATTTGGTCTATATTATAAGCGCGAACGCTTAGGTTGTCGAATACACCATGATCGACACCTATTAAGCGAATGCACAATTCACTGAAACCTCAAAACGTGGAAATACACGTCACCGAATTGTTTTGCTTGGCCAACACCATTCCACCCAGTGATGAAAATAAAACATACTTCCCAATACACCGCTCGCTACATACTACCCACCCAAACAAAATAAATAAACCACATACATACACTAACTTAAACCTTACTTCTAACCCTACACTAACCCTTACATACATTACTATTGATGCACTTACATTAACCTGCACCCTAACCCTAAGGCCCATAACTATCGCACACTTACCTTACAGAGCTATACCGCAGAAGGGCTAACTATGCCGAATCGGGATTTTGAATTTCGCAATTTCCGGAGTTCGGTTTACTAGCAATTTGCTTAATAGGTGACGATCATGCCGTATTTGTCAACCTAAGCATTCACGCTTACAGTGTTGACCCTTATAATTTAGATTCAGCTGCTATAAGTGTGGCAAGAGGGATGCAAGGAATAGTTTAAAGGTACAGGAGAACATAAGTAGTAGTTTGTGATGGGAAGTAGAATGGCAGGAAACAGATACAGATATAGAGTTGAAAATAGAAAAATCGACATCCAAGATGTCAGGGGATGCTACATCATCATTTATTTTATTTTTTAAATATCTTTGCTAGAAATGCAACTGTAATTGGTACAAGTGACTCTTTTTAATTAATTACTTACCCATGAGCTTTGATTGATTAGGTTATTTCATAGGTTCATAGATTCATACTAAGCTAATTGCCCTTGCAAGTCATTTTAAGCCTAGCCAATTATCCTTTGTCAGACGCAAACCATGCACCTTATGTTTGCAAGGCAAATACCTTAACCATTAGGCCACCCTCCCAACCCTACCACAGTCATATGACTGACTGATGGAAACAGTCCCAGTGCAATGTCATGAAGCACATTAGCATGGATTCATCACACAATGGTATGTCTTGAGAGCCTGTAGACAAAAACTGAAAGGACTTATATGCATACCTCTCAACCTGGAAACATCAAATATCTGGTCAAGGCCCATGAAAAATAGGTACAAATCTGTACGCTGATTAACATAAAATTTGTATACATCATTATGTAACCACAACCACTCCGATGGAATTGTGGAATACCAACTTTCAAATGCAAACTGAAGAACAGTCAACCAAAATATGGCACCAGAGTCCTTCTGCAGCCTGCAGCCATTCCAATGTTCCATTGCCTGGCTATTTCGCTCCATTTACCATACACACTAATGTGTGCATACTGCTTTACTTCAGTGATTATTTGGATTTTATTTTTACATTTTATAGTACAATGCACAAGCACTAATAGACATCTACTAAACAAAGTAAGCAATACTGTCTCACAGTAAAATAGACTTAACATTAAAACATCTCTGCCCTTGAAACTCACATTCATTGAAAAAGCATTGAAACTCACACCACATCCAAAGAAAATGCATCTCACCAGTGGTGGATAAATATTACCTTTGGGCTGTTTTCAAACCATAGGCCCCTTGCACACAAAACAACAAACATACATGTGTTTTGATACATCTTCTTGACTTTACTAAATTATTTTCCTTGTATAATACAGCACACTTGTTAGACTTAGAGTGCATTTTAAATTTATTGGTTGAAACATTTTTCCAGTAGGCAATGAAACAATGCATAAACCAGTAATGACAAAACTGCCCAGTTCAGAACATTTCCATCATAAAAGTCTACTTCCACAAACACACTATATATAGAATGACATTAGTGTAAGCCATAGGCATCTTGCACAGCTTCTCGCACTTATTTTCAATTTCAGTTTTTTTTTTTTTTGGGGGGGGGGGCAAAAACCAGGGACACATTTTAAACTTTGCTTGTATAATTTTGGAAAGTTGCTAGAATAAAATGTTATGTTACCACCATCCATTTCACTGCCAAGACTTGAACCCAGGACCTGTGCACTACAGTCAGAGCAACATACCACTATGCCAAATCAGCAGTTCTCTGAAAGATAGGAAGACTGAAACTTAAACGGCTATCATTTAGTGAATTCAGTTCTCACTTATCATTTAGTGAATTCAGTTCTCACTTCTCACCATACCTCTCAACCTTTTAGTATAAAAAAACTGGACAAAGTCAATAATGGGGGAAACAGAATTCAGTTCTCACTTCTCACCATAGTGCTCAATGTCTTAGCAAAAAAAAAAAACATGGAGAAAGCCGATAATGGGGGAATACAGCCCCAAAATAGGAACAAATCTCAAATACTGATCTTATAAACTTAGAAAAGTGGTAGAATAAAAGGCTTTGTGTTACCATTTATTTTCTGAAGAATATGAAGTCTGAAATTCAAATGCCTGTCATTAGTGAATTCAATCCTTCACTGATTTGCCACAAAAGTACTGAAACCACACATTTTATGAGGAACAGAACAATAATATGAGGCATAAATTCACATGTAGTGGTGGCTAGGGACTTTAGGCTCTTTTTACCTGTAAGCAAGGTACAGGGTTTGAGCCAGAGTACCTGTAACTACCAGGTGTATTCACCAGGGGCATTTACATACACACACACACACACACACACACACACACACACACACACACACACACACACACACACACATGCACCTAAAATGTTCAAGAGAATAAAATACCTTAAAAACAGCACAATATCTCAATTTAAAGCAGTCCAGAATGCTCGCTCAAGAAGCTCTGCAGTACTTCCAGCCAGCATTCATTTCCCGGTAGCTCAGCAGCACTTCCAGCCAGCATTCAATTCCTGCTCACACTCACAGAAGTAAACAGTCCTTTCTGGGCAGTTCAGTTCATCTGTACTCACAGAAGTAAACAGTCCTTCCTGTTCAGTTGCTCGAGCTTGCAGATCCAAGTATTCAATTCCCACTTGCACTCGCAGAAAATTCAAAGTCGAGTAGTTCGGTATGGTTGGGAGGTATGAAAATGGATAGCTGGCAAATTTTATTAAATGATATCACTATGATGATGTGGTATTCCCTAATGTTGAGGCATTGTGACCAAAAACTTGAATTTGTTAAGGAAGGGTTGGAGGAGGAAAGCATCTCACCTTGGAGTGTTGAGGGAATTTGCACCATAACAAAAAGATAACTTAAATCATTTTGTGAATATCCTTCAGAAAGTTTTATTTTTGTTTAAATGGTAGGTAGAGAGACATAAATGATAGCTAGATCAATAGATGAAAAACAGGTAAATGAATAGGAAGATAGGCAGATGAAATGTGAGCTGACCTGTAGCTCTATCTTTCTCGAGTCTCTGACATAGAGAGCACGGCCTACACATGAAGGTGACACCTCCTTGAACTTACTGATTGCAAACAGGGAGCTCAACTGAGGACAGAGCATGCACCTGCCCTATTACCAAGTTACTTTTATACATTTTTAAAAGTTACTGGTATAAGTGATGTGGCTTTTCTGGTGTTATTCAAGGTAACCATTCTGGCAGTAAATTTTGATAGCAGTCTGTCTTATATGCATTTGAGGAACTTACCATGAATATGCACCTAAACTGCGGTGGTGGTGTTGCGGTAGCGTTGTCACCTCACAGTTAGATGTTGCTCATTCGATTCTCAGTTAGAGCGTCTTCTGTGTGGTGACATGCGTGAATGGGCATTCCTTCATTGAAGGTTGTGCGTTTGGCCCGGCAAGCCAGCACGTAAAACTCTACTGCCAATCGTTAGCAGACCGGAGTTCCGCTGTGGCGACCCCTAGCTGGGAAAAGCCGAAAGACACAAACAAACCATGAATATGCACCTAAACTTTTTCACAGACTTGGAATTAATGATAATTGCCACAATTAGGTGTTGCTTGGACTATTGCAGTTCCTTTTATTTGTAGCTTTAGAGAGTAGACCTTGGCCACTTACAGCTGGAAAATAACTCAGAATTGAAGTAGTTCCATTTGAGAACATATATGTCTTTATCAGCAAGAGCTGAAATAGCTGATGATCACTTGGAAGGGTCACAAAATATATATGTTTTCTTATCTGAAAGCAGTGCATGTCTTGAGCCAAGAATATTTGGCCAATATATAGACTCCCAACTTTTTTAAGCAGACCCTTCACTGCTCAGTTGAGGCTTTGTTACTGAATCCACTCATGTTGCTCAAAACTGGTAGCTATAAGGCATTTATATTTTTGGCTTCTACTTTTGTGGGTGTGTGATAGAAGTTTAGTATCTATTTTTAAAAGAAAATTAAAAATGTTTTTTAAATATGCTTGGCTTAACTGCTGAATAGTTACCCTATGTATCCTTCAACTTGCTCTGTCTTTATAATGCTTACTTGTCTTGTCATATTTTTACCTATCTTGCTGCTTTTTATTTATGATATGTAACAAATCTCGAGAAAAACTAGATGAACATAGAATTTATAATCCATTACTTTAATTTTAATGTATTGCCAGACAATTGCGAGACAACTTGGTCATGAAAAAGGGACACAGATAGCCAGCCACATGAAAACAAAAACAGAAGCTCCAAAAGCCACGAGTATAGAACTGAAACGACTTTAATTCACAATTCCAGAAAAAGGCGTTTTCGCTCCTGTAACAACAGGAGCTTCTTCAGCATATGCAAAACACCTATTCAAATGATTTAAAAACCTTCATTAGTGACAAGATGTTAATGTCACTTCCTGTAAATGCATGCAGAATGCACTTAACTAACATGAAGTACATAGTTTAAAATAGTAAGATCAAAATCAAATGTGTGTGAAATGTTACTTATAAGTGTAAAAAAGGCAAGTAATCAACACACATATTCACAACAACCCTCCTCATATAAAAACAAAAATAAATAGCCAGTGTCGAAGGTCGAAACAATGGTAAAGGTCTGTATTACCAATAACATAACCTCCTTAAGTAAAATAGACCGGGATAACTTTACAGCAAAAATAAAAATAAAAATCAAGAAACCCTTTAAGAAGGGAGTACAAAAAGTTCTATAAGAACTATTATAATCCTGCCTCCCTAATTTTTCAAAAGGAACAAACGTGAATAGAATAAAAAGGAATGACATAAAATAACATAAAATGAAATGAAATAAAATTAGCCGGTCTGATTACCTGAGGTAACTTCTATACTTCAACATGCATGCAATGTTACAATTATCGTTTAGCCCTGGGTAAGCAAATGCATCTAGTTGAAGTTGCCACTCTAACTCACGGGTTTCTAAAATTAAGGTTTGTGGGCCCCCCCTAATACCACACTTGATAGTATCTATGCCCATAAATTGAAAACTGTGGCCACTGTTGTTTAAGATGTGTTTCGAGAGGGCGTTGTCGCTCCTCTTATTCTTAATCGCATATATGTGTTGGTAAATACGGTCGCGAAAACGCCTATCCATTTTACCTACATAAAATGCGTTACAGCAGTCACATAGGGCTAGGTAAACTAGTGATCTAGTATTACAATTGATCTTGTGATTGATGTGGTATTTCTTCATGCCAACAGTAAAAGAGTTACCCACCCGAAGGTACCCACACCATTTACCCACACCATTTACAACACCCACACCTATGTGTGCCTTTTTGTCTCACCATAAAGTCTATTCCTTTATTCCTCTGTAGTAGTTCTTTAAGATTGTTACCTCTTTTAAAGGTAAATAAAGGGGTTACTCCTAGCCTCTCGTGTAACCCAGAATTGGTTATAAAATACCAATTCTTACGAATAATTGAGCACAGGAGTCCAGAATTGATGTTAAATGAGGAGGTAAAACTAACAGAGAAATTAAAATTGTTAGAACTTCTGGGGGTTAAGCCAGAATTATCTGTAGTCAAGGATGGCGTAGTCCCAGCAATAGCTGGCATAGACCCTGTTCCTACAAGGGGTGCTTTTACTTTATGTAGGAGCAGTGGAGAATAAGTGCCATTGAGACGTTTCAATAGAACTTCGTCAACTAGGCCACAAATGAGAATGTCAGGGTACCCACGATTCAAAAACAGATCTTTAAGAAAAGAGCACTCTTTATCAAAAGCCTCATCAGTGCTGCACATCCGGGCAGCCCTAACCAGTTGCCCTTTGACAATAGAATGCTTCTGCTTCCAGGGATGGCAACTAGAAAAGTGCAAAAACGAGTTGCAGTAGGTGGCCTTCCTGAAAACAGATGAGCTGAATCTATTGTTAGTGCTATCTTTAACTAGCCGGACATCTAAATAGTCAATCTCTGAGGTGGAAAAGTGATGTGTGAATTTTAAAAATTCAGTTGAGGCGTTCATATGTGCAAGAAGAGTCAAGACAACATCCTCGCCCCCTTTGATTAGCATAAACACATCATCAAGAAACCTGGTGTAAACTTTGGCACTCTCCATGAATATTGGGTGGTTAAATAGGTACTTCTTTTCCCAATAGGCGACAAATAAATTTGCCACACTACTCCCACATGGAGAGCCCATTGCTATGCCTTTCTTTTGAAGATAATAATGGTCTTCAAAAATGAAGAAATTAGAGGAAAGGACAATGTCCAGTAAGGTAGTGACTAAGGTGATGTCATTTTTGGGGGCTCCAATTTCCAAGAGCATGAGTTCAATCCATTCGACAGCCTCCTCATGTGGAATTGATGTGTATAAATCAACCACATCGATGGTCAAAAAGTTGAGATCGCTGTCGAATTGGATGTCATTAATCGTGCTCAAGAAGGACCATGAATCCTTACAAATTTGTGGTATAGTTTTCAAGTGTTTACCAATAATGCTGTCAATAAGACGGGCACAAGGGTGTGTGATGGAACATCTACCGTCCACAAGGGCACGCATAGGTGGGTCGGACAAACTCTTATGCATCTTAGGGATCCCAAACATAGTTGGGATCCTGGGGAAAGATATATCAATAAAGTTGTAAGTATCGATGTTAATCCTCCCCTCAAGGTATAAGTCCCTAAAGTACCCTTTGATTTTATTATGGGTACCTCTTAGTTCATTTAAAGAGGAACTTTCATATGCCGGGGACTCTAACACTTGTAGCATTCTAGCAGTGTATTGTGCCTTGTCAAAAAGGACTAAACCCCCTCCCTTATCTGGTTTGATTACTCTGACAGCCATACTAGAAATTTTATTCAAGGCCGTAACTTGGTCAGATTAAATATTCTTAATTAAACTAGGATCATTACCAGATGACCCTAAATGTCTAAAGTCAAGCTCACAGGCTTTTTCAAAAGTAAGAAGACCAGGATGTAAGGGGGGATTAAATGAGCTGGCTAATTTCAATTTAGATGTGTTTAAAGGCAAGACATTGTTAAAGAAAACATTTAAGTTGAGCTTGCGCACAAATAGTTTTAAGTCCATAAGAGTTTTGGCCAACTTAAATTTATAATCAGGAACAAAGTTCAAGCCTTTTGCCAAGAGTTCAATAAGTTCTTCTTCCACAATGACACTTGAAAAATTATATATGTGGAAGTCGCCTTTTAAATTTGACAAGACCACTGGAGTGTTAATCACCTCAGTTTCACCACCTATTGGTTGAATATTGACCAATGTCAGTTCCAGTTCTTGTTCTTCTGGAACCGCTTCCCTTTCTTCCCTAAAAAAGGTTTCTGGTAGTTACTGCTATCCTTTCTGTTAAATGATTTGATCCTATTGCTTCTCCTAGGACCATGGTCAGAGCTCGCTTCGCCACCATTACCCCTCTGTGAATCCTCAATGGGGGTGTGCACGCCAGTCTCACTGTCGGTGTTGTCACCTGCAGGCACCCCATTCTCATTGCGGTTGACAGGTTTATTGAGCTGTTTAAACAAGTTCAGGTAAACCGAATTAGTCTGATAGGCCTGTCTATCCCTTGATAGCTTTTTAACCTTGATGTCTTTCAATTTAACTAGCAAAGAGTCAATGCTAGAAAATGTTCTGTTGTATTCGTATTTGTACCTGTGAAAGTTGTTATCTATTTTGATTTTATCATCAAGTTGAGAGGCTTCATCTAAAAGAACTGAAATGTGTTTAGAATAATTTCTAATCATTAACTCTAATAGTTCAGCCCCTTGTTTATTGAACAGGGTCTCAAGTTCACAGAGAAACGTGATGTCAACAAACAGACCTGTAGGTGAAAAAGAACTACGAAGTCCTTTAGGTATAAGCCCTTCAGATAAACATTGCTGGAAGTACGACACTTCTAGTTGTAATTTTTTGATTTTTAAAAGCTTCAAATCTAAAGCTTTAAGGTTTTCTGTAATATTTTCAAGTGGATTACCTGGGCTGGAGAAGTTCGTCACCGGTGAGCCCGAAGCTGTAGTGCCCCCAAAAGAGAAAGGGGCTAAGTTCTTCGCCCATTCGGACATTATGGGCAAACCAATAAGTGAATCCGAATCTCCAACCAGTTGTTGCAAGGCAGGCTGAGGGGCTAACCCGACCCCTCCGCTCCTATTACTGAAGTTGTTTGTGGTGCTAGATGGCAAAGCAGTAGCCACATTATTAAAAGAACTATTATTTTGTGAGCTGCTTGGACCAGGAAGAACCAAAAGAGCAGGTGTAGTGGTCCGTTGCGGCTGACCCGCTGGAATGGCCTCATAGCTACTGCCCAAAGAAGAGTTGCTCCTGCCCATCATGTCAGAGGGAATCCCCGGTCCATGGCTTCCGTTGATTCTCTCAATGTTGTCCAAACGGCAGTTTAGATGGTCGAGCCGTTGTGATAGCGTTATCATTAACACTTGAATACTTGCAGTTTCTTGAAGGTTACTGGCACAATTGGTGCCGAAAATGTTCGGAGAACTCGGGCTAGATGGAACATCGACAGACATACTACTGATAAAAAAGAAACAAAAACCTCTTGAAAACAAAAACAAAAGCTCCAAAAGCCACGAGTGTAGAACTGAAACGACTTTAATTCACAATTCCAGAAAAAAGCGTTTTCGCTCCTGTAACAACAGGAGCTTCTTCAGCATATGCAAAACACCTATTCAAATGATTTAAAAACCTTCATTAGTGACAAGATGTTAATGTCACTTCCTGTAAATGCATGCAGAATGCACTTAACTAACATGAAGTACATAGTTTAAAATAATAAGATCAAAATCAAATGTGTGTGAAATGTTACTTATAAGTGTAAAAAAGGCAAGTAATCAACACACATATTCACAACAACCCTCCTCATATAAAAACAAAAATAAATAGCCAGTGTCGAAGGTCAAAGCAGTGGTAAAGGTCTGTATTACCAGTAACATAACCTCCTTTAGTAAAATAGACCGGGATAACTTTACAGCAAAAATAATGTCCTTTCCTCTAATTTCTTCATTTTTGAAGACCATTATTATCTTCAAAAGAAAGGCATAGCAATGGGCTCTCCATGTGGGAGTAGTGTGGCAAATTTATTTGTCGCCTATTGGGAAAAGAAGTACCTATTTAACCACCCAATATTCATGGAGAGTGCCAAAGTTTACACCAGGTTTCTTGATGATGTGTTTATGCTAATCAAAGGGGGCGAGGATGTTGCCTTGACTC
The DNA here is from genome assembly GCF_019279795.1 of Protopterus annectens. Lineage (NCBI taxonomy): Eukaryota > Metazoa > Chordata > Ceratodontiformes > Protopteridae > Protopterus > Protopterus annectens. The sequence continues at coordinate 544,038,671 of NC_056730.1, read as the reverse complement.
TTCTTGCACATATGAACGCCTCAACTGAATTTTTAAAATTCACACATCACTTTTCCACCTCAGAGATTGACTATTTAGATGTCCGGCTAGTTAAAGATAGCACTAACAATAGATTCAGCTCATCTGTTTTCAGGAAGGCCACCTACTGCAACTCGTTTTTGCACTTTTCTAGTTGCCATCCCTGGAAGCAGAAGCGTTCTATTGTCAAAGGGCAACTGGTTAGGGCTGCCCGGATGTGCAGCACTGATGAGGCTTTTGATAAAGAGTGCTCTTTTCTTAAAGATCTGTTTTTGAATCGTGGGTACCCTGACACTCTCATTTGTGGCCTAGTTGACGAAGTTCTATTGAAACGTCTCAATGGCACTTATTCTCCACTGCTCCTACATAAAGTAAAAGCACTCCTTGTAGGAACAGGGTCTATGCCAGCTATTGCTGGGACTATGCCATCCTTGACTACAGATAATTCTGGCTTAACCCCCAGAAGTTCTAACAATTTTAATTTCTCTGTTAGTTTTACCTCCTCATTTAACATCAATTCTGGACTCCTGTGCTCAATTATTCGTAAGAATTGGTATTTTATAACCAATTCTGGGTTACACGAGAGGCTAGGAGTAACCCCTTTATTTACCTTTAAAAGAGGTAACAATCTTAAAGAACTACTACAGAGGAATAAAGGAATAGACTTTATGGTGAGACAAAAAGGCACACATAGGTGTGGGTGTTGTAAATGGTGTGGGTAAATGGTGTGGGTACCTTCGGGTGGGTAACTCTTTTACTGTTGGCATGAAGAAATACCACATCAATCACAAGATCAATTGTAATACTAGATCACTAGTTTACCTAGCCCTATGTGACTGCTGTAACGCATTTTATGTAGGTAAAACGGATAGGCGTTTTCGCGACCGTATTTACCAATACATATATGCGATTAAGAATAAGAGGAGCGACAACGCCCTCTCAAAACACATCTTAAACAACAGTGGCCACAGTTTTCAATTTATGGGCATAGATACTATCAAGTGTGGTATTAGGGGGGGCCCACAAACCTTAATTTTAGAAACCCGTGAGTTAGAGTGGCAACTTCAACTAGATGCATTTGCTTACCCAGGGCTAAACGATAATTGTAACATTGCATGCATGTTGAAGTATAGAAGTTACCTCAGGTAATCAGACCGGCTAATTTTATTTCATTTCATTTTATGTTATTTTATGTCATTCCTTTTTATTCTATTCACGTTTGTTCCTTTTGAAAAATTAGGGAGGCAGGATTATAACAGTTTTTATAGAACTTTTTGTACTCCCTTCTTAAAGGGTTTCGTGATTTTCATTTTTATTTTTGCTGTAAAGTTATCCCGGTCTATTTTACTAAAGGAGGTTATGTTACTGGTAATACAGACCTTTACCACTGCTTTGACCTTCGACACTGGCTATTTATTTTTGTTTTTATATGAGGAGGGTTGTTGTGAATATGTGTGTTGATTACTTGCCTTTTTTACACTTATAAGTAACATTTCACACACATTTGATTTTGATCTTACTATTTTAAACTATGTACTTCATGTTAGTTAAGTGCATTCTGCATGCATTTACAGGAAGTGACATTAACATCTTGTCACTAATGAAGGTTTTTAAATCATTTGAATAGGTGTTTTGCATATGCTGAGGAAGCTCCTGTTGTTACAGGAGCGAAAACGCTTTTTTCTGGAATTGTGAATTAAAGTCGTTTCAGTTCTATACTCGTGGCTTTTGGAGCTTCTGTTTTTGTTTTCAATAGCCAGCCACATAAAATAATGGCGTAGTCAAATAGGTGTGAATAAGTCTCATATGATGAAGATTACATAGATGATAGGCAGCAGTGGTATGCAAGCATGTAGCACAGCACGACTTTTATGAATGTAGTAGTAAATGTATTTTTTAAATTTGTAGAGTTAAAAGGCAGAGGCAGTTCATGCACAATAATCACCTTGCCAGTACCTACCCTGTTTGGGTAACTTCTTCCTAGATAGTAAAAAAAGGACTAACATATGGTGCGATTTGATAATGGAGACAGTAACAACAGGTGGAGAGAAGAGCTGTCCTATATTGGTAAGGGCCAGTGACCACTATTTTTGCATAGTACAGATACTTGGCCAGTGAATACAAAGCACTTAAGGGAAGCAAAAGTGATGGAGATGATGTTCCTAAGATGGGTGGTATGATGGCCTGTGGAACAGATGAAGAAATGAAGAAATTATAGCGGAAACCAAAGTAGCTCTGATACGAGAAAAGGTTAAATAAAACAGATTTCAGTGGTTTGTGCAGAAAAACAGAGGATGATTTGATGAATAAGATTCAGGAGAGACAGGAAAAAGGCAAGAGGAAATGAAGACATTAAGCAAAAATATGGATGGATTGCATGCAAAAGACTTGTGACAGACATGACTGATGAAGAAGGTAGGAAAGTGGCGTTGAATCAAGATGTGGTGACAGTTGACATGACACCCTGACTCCATCTAGTAAATGGGAAAAGGGGTGATGATGATGATGATGATGATGATGATGATGATGAAGAAGAAACCGGTTTTGCAGGACTAGTGAGCATTTGGGTATTGAATGTTTATGATACCTTATTGTGGCCACTTTTTATCACAGTCAGTCATCTGAGGTGTACAGTCAATAATTGTCTTTTTTTAATGTTTTCTTGTTTTTTATCACTGCTAAACAGTCACTAATCTGACATCTCTGGAGCAGTTTCACATGATGTATTGTATTTGCTGAAATAGTGTGAAATGATCATTGTTATAGCTTTTGTTTCTGTGCAAGTGCATGTGTGTGGAAGATATTGTAATGTGTTTAGGAGTAACAATTGTCCATTCATTCTTTCATTTTCCATTACAGTCAGACATCATCGATGTACACATTAAGTGGCTTGAGGTCTGAGCAGGATGTATATAAAAGCAGTTGATCGTTGGCACAGTAGCACAATAAGCCGTTGCTATAAATTGTTATTTATTTATTTATTGTATTTGTTTTCTGGGATTGTCTGATTGGGCCATGAAAGACCCCTTTTCAGTGGAGGGCCAGGGAGAAAATCTCCATAAACATAAAACATGTATATATACAACATAGTTGAGCTAGCATGATCATTAGGCAAAAGGTGTGTCAGGTAAAATATTTCACAGTTACATTTAGGCATACACTCCCATCAAAATTTACAGTGCTTACAGAGAATAAAAAATAAAATATTAAGGTTTATGCACCTCTCTCCACTCGTGTGAGCACCACTACCAAACTAGCAATAAATGTAACTGTCCCATAGTTGATAGTAGAGCCTCATTCTTACTGAGCATTCTAATGTATAGACTCCTTAAGGACAGTTACTGCCAACCTCTCAAGAACTTCCTGTTTTTCAGGAATCATGCTTTCTATTTAAGAAACACTGATGTAACATACTTAAAAGACCATCTGAAAGTGCCTTCAATAAATTACCACCAGAGCACTGGAATCAAATTCTAGACAATATCATATCAATCCCCTCTCTCAGGGATTCTGGGTGCATAGTGAATAACATATAAAATACTCCGATACATGTCACTTCTTTGGTAATCTTGTATTATTCCTATAGTCTGTATAATGTGCACCAACCTAAACAGATGTACAGCCTTTTTCTAAGCTCTTTCTAATAAGATCTGCCATTTCAGCAACAACTCCACTCAGAGGAAACAGGAAGATCAGGAAACAGAAGAAGAAGAAATATGGCCATAGGAAAGAAAAATATATTTAATATGGTGCAATATCAATGCAAAGAAGAAAGCAAAACTAATCAATACAAAAAGAGCAGCATCAAAAATATTTGAAGAGAAATATAGGCAAAGAATCTGGACATGGAAAATATTACAATATAAAAAATAAGACAGAGGAAAAGTAGAAAAGGAGATTAGTAATGCAGAAGTTAAAGAAACAGAAACTGAGGTTATGGAGTACCTGCAAAGTGAAGGATTCAGTGTAGAAAATCTAATTCAGAAAGCACCACAACAGGCTAAAGCAATGGACATCCAAATTAAGGTGAAACCGGTGGAATGGAAAGGAATTGCTCAGGTGCCATATGAAGATATTTTGGAGCCTACCACAGGAAAGCAGTATAAACATTCACTTGAAGCTGGATAGCAAGGGAAGGAACAGGAAACTGTGGAAACTGACACAACCAGTGTTAAGGAGTGATAGGGCAGTGAGTTCCCATATGACAGACCAATGGATGGAACAGGATAAAACTGAAGAGAATGTACCACAGGAAGACACTATACAACTTTCTATAGAATGCCTGCAGGACATGGAAAACAAAAAATGTTTCCTCAGCTACTCAGTGCCAGAAGTCTAAACCTCAAAATGCATGCACTCGAGGTACACCTCAGTATGGAGAAAATCGATATATGTGCAGTAACAGAAACCTGGTTTAAGGCTCCAGAGAGCACCCCAGCACTACCAGGCTACAACTCATACCATAAATTTTGGCCACAGAACCCGGACCGAAATACAAAAGGCGTGGGCGTATCTGTATTCATCAAGGATACCTACACCTCCAGGTTAATGGCACAGCACGATGCTTCAGAGGTCATCAACATGCAACTAACAATGGGCAAAACTGCAATTCAAATTGTAGCTTGCTACAGATCACCCACCATGTCCCAGAACTCCCATTCCACATTTCTGGGAACACTGGGAAACATAAAGGTCCTACCAAACACCTTAATATTGGGTGATTTCAATTATCCAAACATTAACTGGGAGAACTACTCAAGTACTAACTCCTTTGCCCAACATTTCCAAGAATTTATAAACTCAAACACCCTGGATCAACTGGTCAACACTCCCACCAGAAGTGACAACATATTGGACCTGGTCATCACCAACATGGGCGACTGGTGTTCGACACCAGAGGTCAACCCCTCGCTGGATAGATCTGACCATAAACAAATCACTTTGGATATCCACATTCTGCCCCCACCCTAGGACAAGGAAACCACCATGAAAAACTTTTCAAAATCAAACTTCACGTTACTTAAGACCAAGGTGGAAAGTTTCAAAGCCCCCATGCTAAAGGATAACACTGTCCAAGTTGCAAAATCCTTTACTAATGCATTCTATGGGCACCTACAAGAATGCATGGATTGTGCTATCCCAAGCAAAACCAAGACTCACTCCTCCAAGAAAAGGAAACCAGTCTGGTGGACCCCTGCCATAAACAAACTATACAATAGAAGGAGGAAACTAGTACAGAAAAGAGTAAAATCCCAAGAAGGGAAGACATCCCTGATCAGTATCAGCAAGAAACTACGATCTCTCATAAAATCATCCATGGTGAGCTTAGAAAGAAAAATTGCCAAGGACTCCAAAGATAACCACAAGGCATTTTTTAGCTATGTCAAGAATCTAAGTGGCAATGCTCAGATCTGCTCAGAGTTAGTGGAGAATGGGACAAAATACACTGAACCGACTGATATTGCCAACATCCTGGCAGACAGGTTCAGTGCAAACTTCACCACCCCCTCTCACCACCAAAAGGGCTCATAACCATACCAGAAGAATGTAGAGCCCCTGAAATCCCAGACACTCAGATTAAAACAGCCCTCTCCAAAGCCAAAAACACAGCAACAATTAGACCGGATGGTGTCCCAGGCTGCACCCTACATGAGCTCAAAGATTAACTAAACCCTCACCTAAACACACTGTTCAAACTCAGCCTCTTTACAGGCTACATACCCATAGAGTGAAGCGCATCAATGGTTATTCTACTCCACAAAGGTGGAGCCACAACAGACCCCAGGAATTATCACCCTATAAGCCTAACTAACTTGATCTGCAAGGCTATGGAGCACATCATCATGGAACTCATTAACAGAGACATTGGGAACCTCAAAACACTGAACCCTACCCAGTTCAGCTTTGTTAAGGGCAGAGCATGCCTCCTAAACCTGGTGGACTTCTTTGAGACAATTACCAAGGCTATAGACAAGGGAAAGGTGGTACACACAGCCTACCTAGACCTTGCAAAGGCCTTGGACACCATTCCCCATTCTGGTATTATAGACAAGCTCACCAGCCTGAGCATAAACCGCTATGTCACAAGATGGGTTGCCAACTGGCTCACAGACAGAACCCACATGGTGAGAGTTGCAGGAGCTAGGTCTGACTCTAAACCGGTTACAAGTTGCTTTTCCCAGGGCTCAGTCTTAGGACTCCTCCTGTTCGGCATATACTTCTCAGTGGTACAGGCAAGCACAGGAGGACTATGGCTGACCAAGTTCACAGATGATTGCAAACTAGGGGCTATAATTGACTCTCTGGCTGACACAGACATCCTCCAAAAGGGTCTCACTGAGATGGATACCTAGTATCAAAATCATGGCCTCAAGATAAATGCCAAAAAGTGCATAGTCATCCCCTTTGGAAAAAACAAAGTACCCACAAACTACCACATAGGTGGTAGTCCCCTAAATATGGAAAACATAATAAGGGATCTAGGGACCCAAGTAGATAGTAATCTCTCCTTTGATAATCACATTGCCAAAGTGGTTAGAAAATCCTTCTATGTGTCCCACCTAATCACAAAAGGGTTCACATCCAGATCAAAAGAGGTCATTGTGCCCTGCTACTCATCACTTATCAGACCCATCATAGAGTATAGCGCCCCATTTGGGATGTACCTTACAAGACACCTGCAACAGCTGGAAAGACCACAGAAGTAGCTCACCAAGAGGATCACTGGCCTCAAACAGATGCCCTATGCAGCTCGACTGAAGAAACTCCAGCTGTACTCTGTTGCATTCTGCCTACTCAGAGGTGATCTCTGTCTGGCATACAAGACCATGTCCAACCCAAAACTGATGGACATGCTCCACCTAAAGAAAACCTTATCACCTCGAACCACATGCTCTAGGGATCTAAACCTCACCACAACAATAAATAGGATGTGCTGGAGGGATAGATTCCTATCCCAGAGACTTCCCATGCTTTGGAACAAGATTCCAATCTACATTAGGCAGAGCTTCTCCCTAACACTCTTCAAGAGAAACCTTGATGAGTGGATGGGAAACAGAAAGTTTACCCCGGGGATCACTTCAGTGGCTCTGCTGGACAGAGGCACAGGGAACTAATCTAAGGGGGTGGCGAAAGCCAACACATTCCGGATAGGCTTATAAATGCCTTCGAGCAGATAGCCTAGTACCTACCTATGAACCTAAGAAAATGTGCTACGAGAATAGTCGCTTGATTTAATAGAGATAGACATATTAAGATTGATGAAGGAAGTAGACTGCAGAAGGTCAATAAAACCCCAAAAGTCAGAGGTTTGATAAAACAAATGAACACAGTAATTAGGACTGTCTGTAGAGATCCATGTGATATAACAAAAATAAACAGGAAATATTACTGTGCAGCTAAATTAATAGCTAATACAGTTCTACCACAAGAATACAGTAGTGAAGGAAAGGAAGGGGAGAAATCAAATACCATCATGGAAGTATTGAATAGAGAAAACTATAAAGCAATTAAGACAAGAAATGTCACTGTTATAACAATAAAGAAGAGGGAACAGATCAACAAAAATACTTAGAAAGATAGATGTGATAAAAGCAATGAGCAGTATTAAAACAGATCAGGATCTATCATGCACTATCGCAAATAAACTAAAGATCTCAGCACAGGCAGAAAAATTTAGAAGATACTCAGATAAATATAAAGGAAAAGTACAAAATAAGCAATTTATTGATAACTCAAAACAGTTTTATAGGGAAATAGATACATTTTGGAGAAGTATTTATGAAGATCCTGTGGAACATAACAATGTTAAATGGATGGTGGAAGTAAAAGAAAGAATAAGAAGTTTAGAGGTACAGGATATGAAATGGGTTGAAGTAACAGCCAGAGAGATTGAAACAAAGTAAGAAAAGCCTCTAAATGGAAAAACCCAGGCCCAGATGCAATACCTAATTTTTGGTTAAAAGTATTAATATCTTTGCAGAAAGATTTAGCCATGAGTAAGAACTATTTATATGCATACCCAAATAGACAACAACCTGGCTAACAACGAGAAAAACAATGTTCGTACTTAAGAGTGAACCTGCAAGCTACCCTAAAAACTATAGACTGAAAACTTGCCTTCCAACGATGTATAAACTATACACTTTAATTGATGCTGACAGAGTTTATAGTCATTTAGAAGAAAACTCAATTATGGCAATAGAAAAAAGGCACTAAAGGAAAGTCATATGGAACAAAGGACCATTTGTTCTTAAATAAAGTCATAGTGGAGAACTGCAAAAGAGGAAAAATCTAAGTATGGCATGGACTGACTACAAAAAAGCATTTAATATTATCCCACATTCCTGGATAAAAGAGTGCTAAAAATGTTTAAGACACACTCTACATGGATTGACTATGTTACAATGACCATCCTACCATCACCTAGAACGATACCACAGTGCAAGCAGAAAGTGATTGATTTCAACAATTGGCTAAGTTTCTGGTGTATTTCTAAGGGGATCCAGTATCTGTCTGCCTGGGGTGACATGACTTGACAGACCTCAATGCTTTACTAGAGATGGCCTGCATCTGTCACCCCTGGGCTTCCGGATACTGACTAAGGCTCTTGCCACCCCTATAGTGCTTTTTTTTAGGCAGTGTTCCAAAGACCAAATTATCACCATAGCAGCTACAAAGAAATGCAATCTGAGGGTCATGCTGCTCAATGCTAGAAGTATAAATCTTAAAATGCAGTCGCTCAAAGCACTCCTTAAAATGGAGAATATCGACATTTGTGCTGTAACAGAGACCTGGTTCAAGGCAGCAGAAAGCATCCCTGCAAATGCACTATCAGGCTATAACTCATTCCACACCTTTCGGCCCCAGAACTTGAACCAAAGCTCCAAACATGGTGGTGTTTCCATATTCATAAAGGATGCGCACACCTCCAGACTGGTAGCCCAACATAATGCATCTGAGATACTTCAGGTGCAGCTAACATTGGGTAAGACAGCGATTCAGGTCATAGCCTGCTATAGGTCCCCAACCATGTCCCAAGACTCATACTCCACATTTCTAAGCACTCTGGAGAATATTACAGTCTAACCTAACACTCTCATGCTGGGCGACTTCAACTACCCCTCCATTAACTTGAAAAACTGCTCATATACCAATACACTTGCCCAACACCTTCTGGAATTCATTAATTCCAGTGCCCTGAACCAGCTCATTCTTACCCCCACTAGAGGTAGCAATATATTTGACCTGACCATTACTGACATGGGAGACCATTGCTCTACACCAATAGTCAACTCCTCCCTGGTTAGATACATCCACCAACTAATCACCTTGGAAATCCACCCCCCCCCCCCTTAGAAAGGTAACCACCATGAAAAACTTCTCCAAAGCTAACTTTGGGCTCCTAAAAACAGAGGTGGCTAACTTCACAGCACCCATGAAAATGGAGAATAGTTGCATGACCACCAAATCATACAACAATGCATTGTACAAACATGTACGCAAATACATGGATCTCGTCATACCCAGTAGAACCAAGACGCTCTCCTCAAAAAAAAGGAAGCCAATCTGGTGGTCTCCTGCCATTAACAAAGTCTAGAATAGAAGAAAGAAATTGATGTGGAATAAGTTGAAGTCCCAAGACTGGAAAAACTCCCTTATCAGCCTCAACAAAAGGTTGAGATCCCTCATCAAATCCTCTAAAGCTAGATATGAAAACAGAATTGCAGCAGATAGTAAAGACATCCACAAGGCCTTCTATAGTCATGTAAAGAATCTCCACGGCAATACCCAGATTTTCTCTGAGCTATTGCACGATGGCACCTCCTATACCAAGCCAACAGATATTGCCAATATACTGGCCGACAGATTCAGTGGCAATTTTACCCCTCTCTCCTCCTAGAAAGGACCAATCACAATACCAGTAGATTGCCAGGCACCCAGTTTTACTGCTGCACAGGTTAAAACACCACTGTCCAAGGCCAAGAATACTGCTTCTGTGGAATCTAACAATATCCCCAGATGTATTCTACATGGACTACAGAGTGAATTGGCACCTCACCTGTGTGCCCTGTTCAATCATAGCCTCGCCTCAGGCTTTGTCCCTACCGAATGGTGCACTACTACAGTCATCCCTCTCGACAAGGGAGGAGCGACTACAGACCCCTGGAACTATTGCCCCATTAGCCTGACACGTCTGATATGCAAAGCTATAGAACACATCATCATGGACCTAATAAACAAGGATATAGGGAATCTCCAAACTCTGGATCCTACACAGTTTGGTTTTGTGAAGGGTAGATCATGCCTGCTCAACTTGATTGACTTCATTGAGTCAGTCACCAGAGCTGTGGATGAAGGAAAGGTGGTTCATACAGCCTACCTTGATCTGGCCAAGGCCTTTGACATCATTCCCCATTCACTAAGCTAGGCCTCAACCCCTATATTATTAGGTGGGTTGCAAACTGGCTAACAGATATAACCCACAGTTTGAAAGTAGCAGACTCCAAGTCAGACTGTCAACCAGTATGTTTTGGTCTTGTGAGGTCAGCCGATATGTGTGCAGTCCCATGATTGCAGATCTATACATGTAATCTATTTCAATGAGGCCCATACCACCTTCGGAACAAGGTATATATAATCTTGGTATGCATTGATTTTTATAAATCATTTGATGAGCATGAAGCATCCTTCTTGTTTTCCTGTTTAATCTATCCAACACATTTATAACCCACAGGTTTCGGTCCTGAGTCCTGTTCTGTTTGGTATCTACTTCTCTGAAGTCCAGGCCAACATTAAGGGAATCTGGCTGACAAAGTTCGCAGACGATTGCAAGTTGGGAGCAATTATTAACTCCCCAAGTGATGTTGACATCCTACAGAAAGGCCTCAATGAGACCAATGACTGGTGTCAGAACCATGGCCTTAAGCTCAATGCCAAAAAATGTGTCATCACCCCCCTTGGGAAAAAACTGGTTCCCTTGAATTACCACATCAATGGTAGTCCACTGAACACAGAAGGTGTTATAACAGATCTAGGAACACAGGTTGACAGCAAACTCTCTTTTGACCACCACATTGCCACTGTGGCACATCTCATTGCTAAGGGTTTTGCATCCAGGAAGAAAGAGGTCATTGTCTCCCTCTACTCTTTCCTCATTAGGCCAATCATTGAGTACAATGCCCCATTTGGCATGTACCTCACTAGACATCTGCAACAACTGGAGATGCTGCAAAAGTACCTTACAAAGAGGATCCTAGGCCTTAAACCCTTGTCCTATATGGATAGACTCAAAAAATTCTAACTGTTCTCTTTCTCATATCGTCTACTTGGAGGCTATCTCTGCTTGACTTACAAAGCCATGTCTGACCCAGCTCTGTTAGAAATGCTACATCTAAAGAAATCCCAATCCCTCCACACCACTCACTCCAGAGACCTCAACATCATTACCACAATCAACAGAACATGCTGGAGGGACAAGTTCATAACCTAGGGACTGCCCATGCTAAGGAATAGACTTCCCATACATGTCAAGCAGAGCACCTCACTGGCCGTCTTCAAGAGAAATCTTGATGAGTGGATGGGAAATAGAAAATTCACCCCAGGCATCACTCCAGTGGCTCTGCTCAACAGAGGCACTAGGAAGTAAGGTCGGGTGGCATGATGCCAGGGTAATCCTGTGGGCTAGGCTTGTAAGGGCTCCAGGGCCATTACTATAGTACACACCTATGAACTTATGAACCATGAAACAGTGTCAGACCACTTTGCAATTAAGCCATGATAAAGGGAAAATTATTATTCCAGGGATAAAAATTCAAAGGGGGATATTATAGGGTGACTCTCTATCTCTGCTGCTATTCTGTCTTTCCCTTAACCCATTAAGCTGTCTACTTAACAGCTTAGGCCATGCCTATAAATTGGCTCCTAGAAAACAACAATGTGTGAAGACTTCTCATCTTCTCTTTGTTGATGATTTAAAACTGTGTCACTCATCAGATGTGGAACTGAAAGCAAAACTGCAAGTTGTCAAAACTTTTTCAGATGATATAAGAATGTCATTTGGTCTTGATAAATGTGCAAAAGCAACATTTAATCAGGAAAACTGCAGCACCAAGAAAACTTCAGTTTGGGACAAGAATTAGATATAAAAGAACTTGAGCAAGAGAGAGTGTATAAATATTTTGGAATTGATAAAGCATCAACAATAAAACATGAACAAATGTGAATAAAACTCAGTAAGGAATACTTTAGAAGACTTAAATTAATGCTGAAAACAGCATTAACAACTAGGAACAACATTCAAACTATAAACCAATTTGCTCTTCCTGTCCTAACTTATAGTTTTGGAGTGACTGACTTGCACCAAAAATGTGTTGGATAGATTAAACAGGAAAACAAGAAGGATGCTTCATGCTCATCAAATGATTTATAAAAATCAATGCATACCAAGATTATATATACCTTGTTCCGAAGGTGGTATGGGCCTCCTTGAAATAGATTACATGTATAGATCTGCAATCATGGGACTGCACACATATTGGCTGACCTCACAAGACCAAAACATAGTGAAAGTTTTGAAACATGAGGAGAATAAATCTAAGATTATTTGGCTGCTTAGTCTAGCAGAAGCATATTGGCATCAAGCAGGAATAGAAATCTAACCAGAAGTAGATAAAATTCAGGCAGCAACTGAATGTGCCAAAAAAAAAAAAAAAAAACAAAAGAAAGAATATAAGGTGAAGGATCAGATTAGAAGGCAAGAAATGTGGAAAATGTATAAATATAGTTGCAAGTATAGAAAACTTCTGGAAGAACCTCATGTTGATCTTCATTGAATGCATGAATGGTTAAGGACATGCAAATTCAAACAACGTTTGTACCATGTGCAAATACAGGGCTTTGATACCAACAGGATGAAAGACTTTTAAGCAGTTAAGCCCTTAGGTCAATCAGATAAACAGAAAATAACCCTTTTACCAGCAATTCCCATCTTGGATGGGTTGAAACAGCACTTTGCTCCCACTAAAGTGCTGAATAACACCCTCAGTGTATACTAAATTGGTTTTGAGCTCAAGTGCAGTAACAAATGCTTTACAACAAAAAGTAGAACTCCTGCAGTATTACGAATCCTTGGAAATAATTTCACAACCCTGAGAAGTGTTCCCAAACACAGAAACATATGCGCAAATGTAGGAAAACTTCTACATTCACAGAAAAACTTTGCAAAACTTAGAAATATTTTGGCAAACTCAGGAGAACTTTGGTAAACTAAGAATAGCTTTTGCAGTATCAGAGGAGGTTAGGAAATATCAGAATGCTGTTAAAATGACCTATGAGTAGTTTAAAATGACCTAAGAGCAGCGTCCCTTCAAAGAACCATAAAGAGTTACGGGGTTGGACTCATTTTTCCCCTTATGATAAATAAGATAAACATGTTGAGAAGAGCTAGTAATACTAGCTGGAAAATGCAACTGAGTTGTTTAATTCTATGGCTTATTTCTTAATACCTCCTTAACTTGTCTTCCAATTCTAAACATTGTATATAGTGAAACCTGCTTATACTTATTTATTCCCCACTATGTAACTTGAAGGTAAAATACTTAGCATTGTGCTGCTGCATATGATATGTTTTATATAATTTAGTGAATATGCTGCTGCCGGTTATTTTTCCCCTAACATTCTGTAAAACAACAACTTTTACTACACAATTATTTATCACTGTCACTGAGTATTTGACTGCCTGGGTCATTGATGAAAAGTATTCTGAAAGCAGCCTTCCTACTTGATTAACAAAAAAATGCATAAATACAAGTGCAAACAACTCTTTGTAAAGGTCTGCTTTAGTAACTGACATAAATAGTTATTTGTTTGTTTTTGTTTTATTCTCTGCTGGTAACCCTTCTTGTTAGTGTATGATCTCCATACATACATTGTTCATGTTCTCCATGTATAACTTAGTTAATTGTCCTTCTAGGATCTGCTTGCTGTACGTGCATTAATGACCAAGCACTCTTCCTTTGCCTTCTTCTGTCATTTGTCTGATTTGCTGCCTCTTGCTACTGATGTATTTATGACAGCTGAATTTTATGGCAAATATGTTCGCTCCTTTGCTTTCATCTTATTAATTCTTATGACCTTTCCTTGTTCAATTAGGTTCCTGCTTGGTGTTATTATGCATGAAACAGCTTGAGGTTTCTGTACTATTGTCGTTCTCATAGTTGTCTAGATGGCTGGAAATCCCTCAGATTTCTAGTTATTATGGTTTATGTATGCAAGAATTGCTCTTTTCCACTCATGCATGTAAAGAGAAACTTGGCATTTGCGCAGTGTACACTTGATGTCACAGTTATAACACACTGAAGCAGAAATGCTCTGTGCCATAGTAGTACACATAGATAAGGTGAGGCTGTTCCTATTTTGCAGTAGCTACAAATGATGGCTGTTTCACAGCAGTCTTTATCCCATCCATTTATTCCTCACTGCTATTCTACACTTTATAGCTGAGCCAGGGTCATTTATGAAAAGGGAATTTACAACAATCAACCTATCTCATTAGCAAATAAAAAAGTCATGTCTTTTGGTGGTTAGGGATCGCCAAAGTGGAACTCTGGTTTGCTAATGATTGGCAGTGGATTTTTATGGTGCCGAGATGCCAGCCCGACGCCCAACCTTCAAAGAAGGCACACCCATTCACACACACACCTACCCACATGTCTTTATACATCACTTGACCATGGGGGAGGACATGCAGACTCCACACAGAAGGTGCTCCAGCTGAGAATCGAATGGGAGAACCTCTTGCTGTGAGGTGACAACACTAACCGCTGCACCACCGTGGCCATACTATCTCATTAACAAATAAATACATAAATTCAAGTGCTACACTATACATCTGGGTGTTGAAAGGGTTGTGTATTTTCTTCCACTTCTACAAAGACTTTTGTGAATGTTAGTTTTGCCTAAATCACTAAGGCAAACTCTTGAGAATCTCTAAACAATAACTGTAAGAATCAATCAGAGGAGGTTAGAAAAGACTGGGAAGAGAGACTGGATAAGCAATTCACAAAGAAACATAGGGAAGACATATGTATGGTTCCCAAATATGCAACAGAATCTAAAATATTTAAGATTTTTGCTTGAAAGTGTTTGCATTGATATTTTTAAACTCCAAGCAGACTCCAAAGAATTTTTCCTCAGGAAGATGAGAAATGTTTTAGGTTTGATGGGGAAGAAAGAGATTACTGGGAGCATATGTTTTGTAATGAGTTGGCAGACAATAAAATTTCCGTACAGAGTACTATGTCAAAATACTTGATGAGCAAATGGATTTAATCAAGGAAATTATTTTATTTTTGAACTGGGATACAGGCTTGGAATTGTATAGATGCAATAAGCCCTCATTAAGTTTAATTCTGGTGGCTGCCAAAAAAAAAAAAAAATTACTAGAAAATGGAAATCAATCCCCAGGATTCACGAATTAATATTTTCCGTGCAGGAACAGTGTAGCCACTCTGGCATGGAAAACGGCTGCCTCGTGATCCAGGTACATGCCGTTTTGATGTGCACGAGTGCTCTAACACTGTTCCTGCATGGAAACTCATGCAGGATGCTAATCACCTCATTTTCTGGTAAAAACCATGCAAATGAGGTGAATTAGCAATTCACCAACCTGCCGGGTTTCCGTGCAGAAACAGTGTTAGTTGCAGAAATGTATTTGGTTACTAACCGAATACATTTCTGCAAAAAAATGTAACGGACGCATGTCAGCTCTCAATAAAGCATGTATTAGAGTGTTTATGCATGCCAATGGCCAAATATATGGCCATTGGCATGCAAAACCGCTCCCTATGAATAACAAATAAACTTTTGTTTTTGTTGGCAGATCTCGGCCATTGAATGTGTGGAAAGTGGCATGCAAACAGGAGGGGGCAGAAAAAAGGGGGGGGACATGAGTATTATCGAAAACTGCATTCTGCCATTATAATCAATGGCATGCAGAAAGTAAATAATGGCAAGGAACAGTGGTTACTAAGGGGGAAGGCTCATTTGTAGTGCAGTAAGTAGGGATTAAGGCATTGGGGTATGTTAATGAGGGGACTTATACTGAATCACAAATTTCTTCTGTGTCACACTGCACCTAACCGTGTAGGTGCTCTAACACCACTGTGTAGACAGGAGGAGCAACTAACATGAAAAGGGGGTGTGTCATGCTTGCTGTAAGCACATTGGAGCTCTGTTGACCAAGTTTGTGCTTAGCTAAGCACAGCTAAGAGAGAGGGTGTGTTTGAGGCTGTATAATCTTATTCCATGAACTGAGGAGCATGTTTGTGGCCAGGGGAGGGCCATTTCTTGCTGTTTACACTAGCTAAATGGGTGTGGGTGGCGCACCAGCAATTAAACAGGAAGGACTTAGGAAAAGTAAAAGGAAATATCAGAACAAGGGAAATGCAGTGCAAACAGCAATATGTAACAAAAAAAAACAATGTAACAAAAAAATCCAGATGGCCACCACGGCTTAAAACAGGTTTATTTAGACAAGCGCTTTCACGTAGAAAAAGCCACGCTTTCTCAAGTCTTCAGTAAAACAGTAAAAATCCATGCATATTTTATATCAAAAGCACTATCAATTAATTAAATACATCTTTAAAAGATCCAGCCCTTAAGATACATCAATTAAGTCATCAGCTAGTATTACATCTTATTTAACTGAGCAAGCTTCCAGCTCAAGTTTAATGCAGACATAGTTGTTCAGTCCAGGGTATACATGGGCTTGCAGCTTTAGTATCCACTTTAATTCAATTCTTTCAATTAATTTGTTTGTTCCCCCTTCTCTTGTCATTATTAACATTTTGTAAAGCTCTAAATTTAAAATGATGTAAAGGAACTCTATTACATGCTTAGCTAAAGCATTTAATTTGTTCTTATTTTTCACATCATACATACGCTGATAGATTCTCCCCGGGATTCATGAAGCTTGTGCCAGGCACAGGCATAGCGTAGGTGGTCTAATGCCAAATATGGCCGCCGAGCGATTTAGGTACGATCCAATTCCACGTGCACTACCAGTGTATGCCAGATCTGTGCAGCTCCCGGCTCATGTATGCTAATCACCCCATGCGCAGTAGTGCAGCATGCAAATGAAGGTACATAGTGAATCATGAAGTGGTGCAGGCGTAGCATAAGCATACAGAAATGTAAACCAAAAAAAAACTATTTACATTTTTCCAAACAGAACATTGGAGCCATGAAAGTGGACCAAACTTATATATTGCAAAGTTAACATATGCCAATGGCTAAATATACAGCCAATGGCATAAAACAAACGCACAACACATAAAAAATAACATTTAATGTCATGGCCCCACTAACACAAAGTACAACCGCAGGGTGTGTGTGCGCAAACGGGAACACAAGGAAAATATATACAGATGTCATAAAATTGCAATGTAACACAAATCATGATTTCACCATAATAGTCAATGGTATGCATGTTACACCACAAAAATGGTGCAAGGGTTGCTAAGGGTCTGTAACAGTGTTCGGCATGGTAACTATGAATTAGTAGTCATTGCCATGCAAATGAGGCAAGTAATACTGAATCACAAACTTCCCGCTGGCCTAAGGATGTTCCACCCGGAGCAGAGGTGCAACAACGAGGAGTGGCCTGGAGGTATACATGACATCAGCAGAGGGGTGTGCCACCATAGCTGTAAGCACATTGGAGCATTGCTAATCCGGGTTGCCCGTTGCTAAGCAAAGCCTCAGGATAGGGGTGAGGATGTAGCCATAGCTTTGCTTAGCTGAGAACACACAAGGTGACCGAAAGCGTATGTGTACATGGATGACAACGCACTTGAAACCCATTAAATGGTTGCATGCAGCGCGCACCACAGCTGAAACAGGAAGGTTACAGGAAGACAATAAGGAAATGCCACAGTAGGGTAATTGGAGTACAACTGAGTAATTAACACCTATTAACTCACAGTGGGCCATTGATAGTAGCTAACAAGGCTGCTAGTAGTAACCTGCAGAACAGGATAGGGGAGGTGTCAGACTGCAAAGAAAAGAGAACTGTCACAGCAGAGCAAAGCAAACCTGCAGTAGATTGGCTATAGAACACATTTCACAGCACAATCCTGGGTTGGGAATGTACAAAACAAGAAAGCAGGCTGCTGGATGCATGCCTGACAATGAGAGGGGAATTGTTTTGAAAAGTGAAGGCAAAGGCAAGAGGTGATCCATGGCAGCTAAATGTAATTCAACAGCAAAGGCACCACAATAGCAGTACCTGCAGTAAAACACATAAGTAAGATGCCCTACAGCTCTGATTGTACAAACACAGCCTATGACATCATCAGCTTCCAAAGCACAACAGTATAAAGTGTGAAGGCATCTCACACACACACGTGTATTCCCAAACACTGCACCATCGGTGTAAACAGACAGGGAACTTTTACAATGTACTTGTTGGGAGCTGCCATAGCTGTGATTCATCAGTATGTGTTGGAGACTGAAGGTGGTGTGGAGGATGATGCTGACAACCACCTCAGCCCCCAGAGGAGGAGAAGAGTGTTCAGACCAAGGGTAACCTACCAGGGGCTAGATGATCTGGAGAGAGTAGAGCATTACAGGGTGGACAGGGACATCGTACAGCAAATCATTGAGCTGTGCCGGCCATGCCTCAGAGCCAGAAACAACAGAGGGGAACCCATCCCAGTGGACACGAAGGTATGTGTAAGCTTGAAAATACTAGCCACAGGTACCTTTCAAAGGCCAACTGGGGATATCATGGGGATCTCACAGGCATCAGCATCCAGGGTACTCCATCAATTCCTTGATGCCATGTTACCACATGCCAATGAGCATATATACTTCCCCTGAACTCAGGAAGAGTTGGCCAGCAATATGCACCTTTTCCACTGTGTGGTAGACTGCCCAGATGTACTGGGTGCAATAGACTGCATGCACATACATATCAAGTCTCCACCTGGTGAGCATGGTAGGCGCTACATAAACCGCAAGGGATACCACTCCATCAACTGCCAGGTCATGTGCAATACCCAGGGCATTATCATGGATGTGTGTGCTGGCAGCCCTGGAAGCTACCACAACTCCCACATCTGGCATGCCTCACAGCTGTACCAGGTATTTGTTAGGGGGGACATCCCATATGGCTACCTTGTGGGGGATGCTGGCTATGCACTGAAGCCATGGATGATGACTCCCATCAGAAATGCACACACACCCATGCAAGAACACCATAATGAGGCACATGCTCAAACCAGAATCATCATAGAGCATGTGTTTGCGATGCTGAAATCACGGTTCTGTTGCTTGGACATATCTGGTGGAGCCTTGCAGTACTCTCCAGGCACGTGTGTCCACATCTTCATAGTATGTGCCATGCTACATAATATGATCCTGTGTATACAGCTGCAGCAGGGACATAATGGTGAAAGCCCTCACAGCCCACTGCAATTGCCAAGGGCACTACAGGCACAGAGGGATTCAGACCATGAACACCCTGTGCCAGCCCCAGTAGGCAGATGGAGGCATGCCCAATATGCCCATGCCTTGGCAAAGAGGGAACGTATAGCACATACACTGACAGTGTAGACCCCTATGGACTGACACACTTCTCCACCTGCACACACAGTAAAACGGATGGCACACACACACGACCACCTGTAAATTGTCATGCATAGGTGGCCTACTGTGTGCATCCTACAGAGGCCGCCCTCAACTATTGCACACACAACAGCTATTGGTACAGGGTAAGTCAACACCTGAACAGTAAATTAAGCTAACATTATGTGTTGATACTGTATGTATAGGTTCCTAGGTACATCGGTAGGTACATGCCTAATTATCAGAGTCCATTCATAAGCCTAGCCAAAATGTGTCTGCTGTCACCACCCCATTGATTAACTAACTGTCCCTCTGTGGAGCAGAGCCAATTGCAGGATCGCTGGGGTGTAACCACTGTTCCCCACCCACTCTGCAAGGATTCCTTGGTGTGTTAATAAGGGGCTCTATATAATGTAATCAGGGATGTAGTTCCAAAGCATGGGGAGTACCCATGGCAGGTATCTGTTACCCCAGCATTCTCCAGTTATGGTTGTGGCAAGGTGTAGCACATTACAGTGTGTGGCTCACTGTGACATGCATTCCCATAGCTGGAGCACATCCATTAAGCATCACTTGGACATACCATTAATAGGTATCATCCATATGTAAATTAACTGAGTTACACATTTGGTTGCAGTATGGAGGGAAAAGCCATAGTACAGTCCACATACCAAACACCATAACATTTGTACATATCCCACATTCCCCAGTGGTAAAGCCACTGACTGTCTCGTGCATGTTCCCGGTTCCATGACCTGCAAGGGCTGTTACGTAATTCCAATGTCCCAAATAATTTATGTTGGATGCAGGTCATTAGAGCATGTTTAAGCACATGTTAGCGGGTTTTTGCACCGGCAAGTTCCAGTAAGCATCGTTTAAACATGACTACATGCATATGTGCAAAACAGGTCTAACCTTTGCTGAATAGCACGCAGATCACAGGCAAAGCTGCCAGAACTGCTGAAATGTGCGTTATTCACCCTTGTACTAATAGTGCCTGCTCTGAGAGGTAAAACAACCACTGCCAGGAGTAGAACACGCAACCATGTACACAATCACCTGCCACTAAGCTACCGGAGATGTACCAACGGCAGGTGTGTATTGTGACAGGTTAAAACACAAAAGGGCAGAGTTCAGGAAATAGTATACACTGCCATGTACCCAACGAAATATGTATTCTCTCTCTCACTCTCTCTCTCTCTCTCTATATATATATATATATATATATATATATATATATATATATATATATATATATATATATATATATATATATATATATATATATAGAAATGGTGATAGAGAGATATATGTCGATATATATGGATATACATATATATGCAAATATATAGATAGGTTAACAACATGTACACAACCATGGAGGTACATATAAATAGGATACTACCAAATACTGAATGCATTACATACCAGCACGCGTAATCACTAGGCTTAAAGACCGAAAGACCACAGTACCAGAACACTAGAACCACGAGTACTATTATCACAATGTTAAGGGACATTTAGTTAGTGCTTTTGGTGCTGCAGTCCAGGTAGGTACTGTGTTTAAGTGTGTTTCTGATTGCTGTAGTGTGTGTAAGTGTGTGTTCTGAATGTGGTGTGTGTTTCCAAGGGACTGTAATATGTGTGTGCTTGCTTTGTGTGTCTGTTTGTGCTGTCTCAGAGGTAGATTATTACAGTAGGTGTGGTGTGGAGGACACAGCCACTCACATGGGGTGTGTATGGGGGCATGGCCACCTGACCATATGTAGAGTAGGATGGTTTGCTTGGATGTGATGGGTAGCAGTGTGTCTGTGTGTCCATGTGTGTGTTCTGTATTAGTGTTAGCTCTGGGAGTTTGACTGTCGCGAGTTTGAGTGTTCGGTATTGTGGGCTTTGGGAGTCTGGGAATGGTAATGTGGTTGTTGGAAGTGTGTGGGTTCCTGAATCCATGGTTACGCCGTATACAGCGGTTGAAGTCTTCAAATATGTGCACAACATGGACCATAGCAATCACACATTCCTCCACGACCGAACGTTATGAACAAAGGATATAGAGAGTATATATGTCTATACACTATAACAAATATGTGCTATGGACATGAGCTAAAGATGGGGTTACCACCTGTCCCACCTTGCAAGGGGCAGTCCCTCTATGTGCAGTAGTGTCCTGACCAAAATGAGTACAAATACTAATGTCCTACAATCTCGATATGTTTTGCATGTTCCATATTTAATGTAATGGTTGCATAAAATAGTCATCTGTATCTAAAATACCTACATGTAACAAGAAACAGGATAAGGAAGTAAACCGCTACAACAATATAAGCTTTTATATATGCATATATGTAAAGTTCTATACTTTGTACTGACTGTGGGTATGTGCCGGCCTCTAAAATCTGATGTGTGTCCTGCAAATGTCCCACTATGGCCATTTGAAAAGGTGGCAACCCAAGCCAAAGAGGTTCATTCACCAACACAACTCCAATGAGTGCAAATATCTGTGACAGAAATACACGAGATCGCTTTCATGTAGCAACATTTCCTTACATACCAATGTATTTCTGAAGGGATTGAAGGACCAACATCACCTGCATGATATATAGGAACCAATTAACAATGGCTTAATGAATAAGCCTGCAATAACTATAGTCTACTAAATGATAGGTCTTCAATTAGGGAAGGAGCCCTCACACACATATGGAATATGTATAAATGCAGTTCCTACACACCTTCATCTGCTATGCACACCCACCTACATCTCCCCCACACCCAAAACAATTGTAATACAGACTGTAATAACATCACACACATCCACTCACTCTATAACATCTGCAGAAGCCTTAACATACCTTGTGAAAGACACACTATAATGAGCCTATGTGAAATCATTGCTGTTTTACAATGGAACAGACACCGATGTTACAGGGTTTGTTTGCAATAATCCCGTATCAGATGGCTGATATAATAGCTACACTCACATGTAGAACTACATCCTCTAGCCGATACACACAATCCAAGGAGGCCATGAAGTTAAAATATCTCTGTGTGTCTCCATATAGCTGTTGCAATTCATCACAAACAACACATCCAGGCTGTCTTCCTCGAAGGTAGGGCAAAGGGACAATGCCCAAGTGGACTATTCAGTTATACCCCACTGTTGCCATGCAATTAGCTAATGGAGTATCTGCACAGCTGATGTGCATGTAATCATCTACTCTGGAACACCAATTGGTGGCAGGATACCACATGTTACTGGTATCTACATATAAAAGGATGGCTTGTCATACATTCAAACCGTATGTACATACGAGAAAACCATTAAAAAAGAAAAGAAATAGGACTGATATTATCATCAATTCAGAATACTAATAAGGTATGTATAACACTCAGTATGTTAGTGTATGTAGTACCTGTTCTGTATTAATTAAAGTGTACGCAATGCATATAGTGGGAAAAGGTATTATGTAGTGATGTATTGTTGAGCATAGTAACACTCATAGAAATTGTGTGTACTGCTGTGGGCCATGAGGTAAATACCTCATACACCACAAGGGATGCTACATAAGGACTTTAAACACAACAATTCCACTCCAGCCGCTGCAACAGGGGGGTTTTTTCCCCCAGGCCCCATCCGGGGGTTTTGGGGGCCAAAAGGGGGGCCCCATCGGGGGGGGTTTTTTTTCTTTTTTTTCGGGAAAAAACCCCAAAAATTGGGGTTCCTTTTCAAAGGGGCCAAGGGCCCCCCAAAGATAAAACTTTGGATACCTTGGAATGACACCAGAAGCATAGCCAATTGTTGAAGTAAATCACCTTTCTCTTTTCAGTCTGGACGGCAGAATGCTACTCAGGGCTAGGGATACCTGCCTGGGCTACAAGTTTGGGAGAGCTATTCCATGTCTCTTTACATGTAGTCCAGGAAGGTACATCTCAGGGAAACCCCTAAATGGAGAATCACAGTCATATTGTACCTGTTGAGGTTGGGGGCATAGGTTATTTTGGGACCCTTTTCCCGGCCGAAGAACTATCACCTTGTGTACCTGCTGAGGGGGACATCAGTGTGACAGCCTATAGAGTCACCTATGACTAGTTTTTTAATTGCCCTATTGGTGGGGGGGCACAATTTTTATAAAATTTGGTGTTTGTTGGGTGATGGGGCTCCCCATTTCTGCAGTTCTCCCTAGACAATAGTATTGAGAGCCCAAATGTTGTAGTCTTACTATGTGTGGCCTGTGGTGGTGGAGATCTAGTGAGACTATGTGATGAGTGTGGGTGGTGAAAATTTTAAATCCCACATGATTGTCAGGTTCAGTCTGGGTTGGAGGGGTTTTTACCTCCAGCATGGCAGAATTGCACCCCACAGGTTGTTTTTATGTTAGGGGGGGTATTGACTGTGTACAGACAATTTTATATTGCCTCATGATGCCCATATTCATCATATAGACAGGAATAACACTGGGAATTGACACTTGGACATGCCTAAATTTAACTATTTCCCACTAGATATGTGAGGAAAGTTTTACAAGCTGTTTTACTCTAAGCAAGGGGGAAATGTAAAAAACAGTGTTTACCTGTAGGAATGAGGGGTTTGAGTGCTATAGTAATTAGTAGCTCATGAAGTGCTTAATGTTCTAAAAATGCTGAGCATAAAAAATACAGATGGGTGTTGGATAACATAAACCCCTGCCCCCAACAGGTACACAATCACATATCCATGAAAAAAGGCCCCTGTAACCATAACTATGATGGTACAAGGTGCACCAGGCTGCATGGGACCTGTCCACATCCCTGGTTGTATCATACAAAAAAAACATTTTCCCACACAAAAATCATGTAAAACATAGCTTCATGTTAGTCTGTAAAAACACTGAATGGTGTATAACAGTTATCACAACCCACAAAGTGGAGACACCACTCATAATGGGAGGCACTGCGCTACTACTCTGCCGAGTCTGGTCTGAAAGTCCATGAACCTTAATAATGTATATGTTTTTACAGTACAGATGTAGATGACAGTACGGATGATTTCACACTGTATCATACCTGTGACAGGTCAAGGACATCATCACCCATACTGTGTTCCACCTACACCAGTATACTAGATGTCCCTTTTGTATGTCACAGGAGTGTTCTGCCAGGGGACTTTTGACAGAACCAACACTAAAAGGTGTCTGAGAATATGCATATCACACCAGTGGCAGCTACAGTAAAACAAGGTTAATCTGTTGTACTCCCCCCTCATTGTAGCCCATACCACACAGACAAATGGGAGGCATCTCCCTTTGAATATGTGAATGGCTATGACCAGGAGCAATAGCTGACTCAGTGTTGTGGACAACTACAGAATGGGCTTTGGGGGTGAGGTGTGTGACATAGGGCAAATCTGACAGCTGCATATTGCATTGTCCCCGCTAGGTTAAAAACCCCTTTACCCATGAACTACCACCAGGCAGGTCAACATAATGGACACTGTGTAAGGGGATGGTGCTGTGCATTTATTGAGCTAGTACCCCCAACCCAATAGTCATAAGAGGAAACCCCAGTCATGACGGGGTGCCATCCATAAACATGGAACATTGTGCCATACTCATCACTCAAGTAAAAAGATCACATATCCCCTTTTAAAGGGGGATTGCCCATGTTTGGGAGGGGGACACCAGCCTTCACAATCCTCATCTCCACTATGAGCATGATGCCTCCCTGCATAAAGACATGTCCAACACTGTGATTTGGACATGCTACGTACATATCCTGATCTGAAATACATACGTCATGGACATCCATTCCTAGTACAAGGTTTGCCACATGCTGGACAGATCCGTCCATAAAATTACATACTCCTGCCATATTTCAACCCTGTCCAGCAAAGCTGCACATTTCACCTCTGTCAGACATGGTGTATGCCCCATGGTGATGTATCTTAACCCGTCTGGATCAGTTATGTGGCACTTTCACCTGGCCGAAACATGGCTGTGGCCAGCAGAAACCTTACATCCTATCATACATGGCCCGGGGCATACAGACTACTACGACCTTGGAAATGCTATGTTGATAACCATCCCTGCAAATACCATCCGTAGCCATGTCCCATTTTATCACATGTGCAAAAAATACTGGCAGGATGTTGAACTGTGTACAGTGCCATGTAGATGTATATGGCAAAAAAATGCATTTTTCCATGTGTTCTGCATTGTCACGGTCATGTCCTTAAAGGCAGTGTATTTTTTATGTACATATCACAGCATCAAGGTCACAGCATTAATGTGGACACACCCAAATGTGCTGATAGGTAAAAACACCAGTACAGGCAAACAGACATGCCCACATCAAGACAGCATCCACATGGAGTATGAGAAATTTTCAGGTGCACCATATAGGGATAATACCCAAATCCCCATTGGTGTCACATGTGGGGACAAAACATGTCAGTGGTGTCAGTGTCAAAGTTTTGAAAGACAACTGTTCATATGAATAAATTGTACACATGTATGTGCAGCTTATCTCTGTGCATCTCTGAAACTGTGACCTGTCTCCATCATTATGTTTTAGATATGTTTGAAAAGGGCCCCCACCCATAGCTTGGAAGACCCTTTATACCTTCCTCCAAGACAATTTGAGGTCTGACCATGTGCCACAGCATGCACACAGGGATGACCTGTAAACCAGGATTAAATGGGGGTGGCCATAACTGCACATACCAGCAGGTCAAACACTGCAGACCTGATCAGATGGAAAAAGGTGCAAATGAAACCCAGGAACAAAAAAGGTGGGGGGACCAACCCAGACTCACACGAGGGCTACTGGCCAACCTGGGGACACCATCAGAACAGCATCCACAAACCTTAGCTGCCATGTGGAGGTGGGTGTCTCCAACCACCAGCCTGGAGTTGCCTGGTGTCACACTGCACATATAACATTATATCCCATACATGTGTCACTGTACAATATGTAATGTAACATCATATGAAAGGGCATGTATACATGCCGCATACTATTTACTTTGATGAACAGTGCATACTCCATGAATCCTATTGTACGTCTACGTGGATAATGACATACTGTTGTGTCACAAAGGATCGGGTTGAGAAAACAGGATTGCGGGGAAAGGTTATAATTCAGGCATGTTAAAAAATCATTCACCATGTGTTAACACATGTACAAAAATGATGGTGTCACAAATACATGCATTTTTAATCCATAAATGGCTCCCCGGGCAATACTTACAAAAAAAACCAACATGAAACCTCAAAAACTGTCTTTGCTGATGTGTAACACGGGCATAAAACTATGTTTTTAAAGGGGAAATTTTATCATCAAATACATTTACACAAAAAATACACATACTGTATGAGAAAACACCATGGAATATGGCAAGGGTCACACAATGGCCACTACCACCAATGAATGTTTTTGGTCATGTTACACTTTCCAACATAGCCTTTGTTTAATGGTTATATTGCAGATGTGGAACATGGGCATCCTACAAGCCTGTGCACAGCTTTGGGTGAATTATTGACCATAAGATTTTTGAACATCATACTGTCCCGATGACAGTCAAACCCCCTCCCAAAACCCGCAACAATGGACAATTATTCCCCGTGTGTTTTTTGTTGTTGTGTGGGTTTTTGTGGTGTGTTTGAAATTATTGTGTGTGTTATGTTGTGGGGTGTTTGTTGTTGTGTGTGTTGTGTGTGTGTTTGTTTGTAATTAGAGTCTTTGTTTGCCTTCACAGGTGATGGGTTTACCCTCCCGGGCCCTCTGTTTTGTAAAACCACAGTGATGATGAACATATGCACACAGGCAGGGGTTTTCAGGGGCTGAATCTGTGTTGGTTTCCATTCCACCTATATTCCCCCTACACACAGATCTTCCAACACATACCCCATCACCAGTGGCCATAGAAAACAGTTAGCATGTGGTAGCTTGGAACAGGAATTTTGGTGGCATGGAAGGTATTAACCATGGTGTCAGTCAAAAGATGAGATGGGCCACACAGGCATGTGGATGCTGTCAAAGGGGGACCCCTGGCCACATGCCCCCAGGACAGAGGCAGCACTGGTGTCACCAGCCCTGTTTCAGACTGTTCACAGGCATGTGCTAATGGCAGAAAAGGGAACAATTCAGACTGCTATCCATTCTTTTGAAAAAAGCATTGGCAAAAGCTCCCAAAAGATTGTGATGTTTTGGACAGACAATTGGGTGACATGGTTTGGGAAACCTTGACTGTGGCTGACAATCCGAGCATGAGCTGTCTGTGCTGGAACATCTGGTAGGGTGGGGGGCATGTGGACAGGGACACACCTGGTGCAGGTCTGGAATGAGCTACCTCATTGTCCCCATGGGGTAGCAGCAGCAGTGCAGCTGGTGCTGTGTGTAAACCCGGAACAGCAGGCCATGTGGGGGGTGGATGGTCCCTGGGGACAGTTCCAGTGGACATGTGTTGGACAGCCCCAAACTGCACCTCTGTGGTAGTGCCCATGCAACCCCCGGCAGGGGTCCCCTGGCCGACACCGTGAGCTGTAAAACCTGGGCTGTACAGTTGAGCTGCAATAATCCCCCGTGAGGGCCCGAAAACAGAACTGTGTGCACACATAAAGCCCCACCAAAAAATCTGTGAGCAAAAACCAACATAACAACCACACATGGTTAGATCACAGGCCCCCCCCCTTTTATGTCATCCATGGTGCAGCCTAGGCCCCTGGCAAACATTATCACCCTGTGCATATGATGATGCCTTTCAGCATCCCTGTCATCACCATGGTGCAGGGACATGCTCATATGGTCTGATGCACAGGGTGAAAAATGGGGGAAAGTGTAGATTACAATTGTTGTGTACTGTTGAACAGCAGACATACCATGTATACAGGTTTAGAATGCATTGCTGTTCAAGTATGTGTCTTGGTAACAAAAGTAACAGCATGTTGGTAATGATGTCCTGCCCTCCTTCAGGTCTAATTCATGTGCCATTGAGACCAGTGTTTGCAGCCCTGTGTAAATTGGACTACTCCCGGTATGGCAATCCAGCATGCTATTCTGCTTCAACCTCACTGTTAGAAAGGCTGACATTCCAAAAAGTCTACACATCTACTGATCCGGGCATGGGGGTTGTACAAACTACAGTGGCTGAGCTGACATCCAAATGGGTGACATCACAGGTACAGTTACATGGGGGAAGTTTATATAGCAGTCTAGCTGATGACAAGGGGGAGGCCAGTTGATAGCTTTAGCCTCACTGTGTAGCAATAAAATTCACATTACAGGATGAGCCCAAATACACACAACAAACCCCCCCCCAAAACACACACACACACACACACACACACACAACACACACACACACCAACACAGTAACACCCACATCACAACATGAAAAACACACAACACACACACACACACACACACACACACACACACACACACACACACACACACACACACACACACACACACACACATAGTGTTGAGGTGGGACCCCTGCCTATGTGGTAATCACCATTACAGTACTGTGCACCCACATGATGCAACACAGAAATCATGTACAGGTATCAGTAATGCCCAAGATCTGGCATCAACAGGGTGTAGATTGCATCACCTGGAGGGGGTTGGGGGCCCTGTTCACATGGTAACATACATCCTCACTCCATGGACCAGACAGCCATACATACACACACACACACACACACACACCAAAACACACACACACACACACACACACTGTGAGTCCACAATTGAATGCACCTATGTCATGCACTGATAGCTCACATGTGTTGATAAACCCCCCCCCCCGTTTTTCACTAGTATGTACAGATCTCTACAACAGTGTACAGGGGGGGAACAATTGGGATGGATTCCCACCATGGAATATGGACACAAGCAAACACACATGGCAACTGTGAATCAAACACCTGCTATCTTATGATACATAAACAGCAGCAGTATTGCCCACATTACAATGTGTACGACACTACCCTCAAGTGCTGATATATACAAAAGGGCAAATGCAGGTGTCAAGTGATTTACAGTGTGACACCCTGACTGTGTGGGGTTTTAGTCTTCCCCCTTTAATTAACAGAAACATGCTTAGTGTTTACATGTTATGGGGGACCACAAACCCGTGAGCTGTCTTCAGCAAACATCCATCTGCAAAAATGGCCCACCACTTTTTGTCCCACATCCATCCATCCATACCATGTACATCTTAACTGTCAGTTTCACCATATAATTGGGGGGGCCATTAAAGCATGTTTGTAAAACACAACACCCGCAAAAATCAGCTACACACAAAGGTAGCTGAAGCACCCACATGTACATGTTGTGTCCTACATTCCTGTCATTTAGCCATGTTTGTAGGCATTGCAATTGGTGGACATTTTGTGACATACATGACACATGGACTGTTTTATGATATGATAGTTGTCATGGGTAACCATACAAGGGGAAATTTTAAATCAGTCAACATTGCTAAAACCTTATGTACTGTTAGCATTCAACAGCCATGGACCTACCTTCCATGTGCATGTGTAATTGCAGCCACCTGTCTGCACAAAGGGCAGCAACATATGCTATGTACATATGTGTTGTGTGTGTATGTACATATCCATGGAAAGGCATGTATGTCATATCAAACATGGGGGGTTTACTGGTGAACAACAGTCATTGTTAAATTTTGACCCCGGGCCCCCGTTATGTTGGACCTGGTTATGAACAGTGGGAAACATTGCATTGCATAAACATGATGCAACTGTGTCAGTACATGGGTAGTCTGCACAGTTGCTGTAGAGCTAGGTACAGTCCACTGGTCATGGGTCACATGGTGTTGTACTAAAATATGTTCTACCACATGTATGGATGTGTGTTGCTGGTCCAAGGACATGGTGATGTCTGAGGGCTACATCCTAGAATGAGGGTTTTTACACTGTGATCTGCACCTGACACATCTGTGATGCCTTTTGAGGGGGTACTGGTCAGTACATGTGAGTGGCCTTCACGGGGGACACCACACCTGGAGTGGTCCAAAAGGTGTTATGGCCCACATGTCTGTATCGGGATACTTTGGGAGTGCTATTGTGCACAACTGAGCCTTCAGGGTGTTCCTCACTGGATGTCAGTATTCCCATTGTTGGATCTACATTGGCAGCTGTGATTAAAGCTAAAATCTAGCACTGTTTAGCATACACATACAATGCAGTTGTCCTCTGGTGTCAGGGTGTTAACCTGGTCTCAGGACATTTA
This sequence comes from Protopterus annectens, assembly GCF_019279795.1. Classification (NCBI taxonomy): domain Eukaryota; kingdom Metazoa; phylum Chordata; order Ceratodontiformes; family Protopteridae; genus Protopterus; species Protopterus annectens. Next base: position 544,007,798 of record NC_056730.1, on the reverse strand, counting down.
TGAATGGCCCATATAAAAGCCACTCTGGCAGGATATCACCAGGGTGGTATTAGTGTGCCAGGTTTAGATTTGGGACATCTAAGGTGATGGAACAGCAGACATTTGTAGAAGACGGGGGTCAGATATATGTAGTGCAGCTTATGCTAACAATGACAACTATCAAAACCCCTGTGCCCCTTTCCCTGTTTAGAATCAGAGTGCATAAAAAAAGCCCTTTTCTACTAAGGTGTGAGCATGGTATGACGGGGAGATGGACACAGTGCATTCCAAAATTGTGCTACTAAGTGTGTGAGCATGAGTGACACCTTGCATTTTTTGTGCCTCTATGTGTATGGGCAGGGATGCTCATATGGTTCGATGCACAGGTGAATAGAATAGGGAGAGAAGTGTAGATTACAATTGTTGTACTGTTGACATGCAGCAGACATACCCTGTAATACAGGTTTAGAATGCATTGTTTTCTGTTCACAGTATGTGTCTTGGTAACAACAGTAACAGCATGTTGGTAATGATGCCCTGCTTCCCTCCTTCAGGTCTAATCAAGATAAAAGTTATTGGAGCACCAGTGTTTGCAGTTTTCCATGTGTAAATTTGGACTACTACACGCCAGGCGGCAAATGCCAGCATGCTATTCTCAGAAGCTTCAACCTCACTGTTAGAAAGGTTGACATTCCAAAGATGTCTACACATCTACTGGGATCTAGAGCATGGAGCTATGCATTCAAGCTACAGTGGCTAGAGACGTGACATCCATACTGCGACATCACAGGTACAGTTACATGGGGCGGAAGTTTATATAGCAGTCTAGCTGATTTACGTGGTAGAGGCCAAGTTGATAGCTTGAAGCCTCACTGTGTAGCAGTAATACACATTCACATTACAGGATGAGAACACAAATCACACACACACACATACACACACGCACACACGCCATGCGCACACACACACACACACACACACACACACACACGCACACACACACACACACATATTCGCGACACATGGTCTGCAGACACAGCAAGCCCACACTCAAGGGGTCAATGACACTGTAACACACACACACACACACACACACACGCACACACACACACACACACACACACACGCACACACACACACACACACACACACACACACACACACACACACACACCATAGTGTTATGGAGGACCCTGCCTATGGTAATCACCATTACAGGCATTGTGCACCCACATGATGCAACATAGATATCAAACATGTACAGGTAGTCAGTAATGCCTAAGATCAATGGCATCAACAGGGTAGTAAATTGCATCACCTGGAGGGGTTAGGGGTCCTACCTGTTCACTATGGTAACATACATCCTCACTCCATGGACCAGACAGCCATACATACACACACACACACACACACACACACACACACACACACACACACACACACACACACTGTGGAGTCCACAATTGAATGCACCTATGTCATGCACATACAGATAGCTCACATGTGTGTGATACACACCCCACCCCGCCTATGTTTTGCTTTCTACACTGCAGTATGTACAGATCTCTACAACAGTGTACAGGGGTGTGAGTAACAATTGGAATGTATTCCCCACCATGCGTGACATATATGGACACATGAGCAAACACACATGGCAGTACTGTGAATCAAACACCTGCTATCTTATGATACGTATAACAGACATGCAGCAGTATTGCCCACATTACAATGTGTACTGACATTACCTCTGGCAATTGTGCTGATATATGCACAAGGGAGGTCTTAAATGCTACAGGTGTCAAGTGATTTACAGTTAGTGACACCCTGACTGCTGTGTAGGCTGTAAGTCTTCCCCTTCAATTAACTTGAAACATGAAGCAGTGTTAGCACATGTTATGGTGGGACTTGTGACATACCTGTGAGCTGTCTTCAACAAACATCCATCTGCAAAGATGGCCCCACCACTATGTCACACATCCATCAATATACCTTATGGTACATCTTACGATTTTCGTCGGTATTTACGCCATATACGGTTGGCGATGATGGGAACTGCATTACAGCTGCATGTTGTAGTAAGACACAGATCACCTACGAGCATCAGCTACTACACGGAATATGGTAGCTGAGCGCTGCAACACTACATGTACATGTGTGTAAGTCCTACATTCCTGTCATTTTAGCCATGTTGTAGGCATTGCAATTGGTGGACATGTTGTAGCTGATGACATACATGACACATAGACTGTTGTATGATGAAATGGTTGTCATGGGTAGCAATTGCAGAGAATGTTAACTCAGTCAACATTGCTACCATATGTGCTGGTAATTCAACCATGGACCTACCTTCCATGCATGTATTATGGTAGCAACCACCCTGTCTGCGCCTGAAGGACGTAACAGCTATCTTTATGTACATATGTGTTGTGTGTGTGTGGGGCATGTACATATCCATGGAAGGTACATGTGTCATATCACAAACATGAGGGTGTTTACTGGTGTACAGCAACAGTCATCTGTTACAACAGGTGTATATGACCAGGGCCCCTGTTATGTCTACAGCCGATGGTTATGAACAGTGGAATCATTGCATTGCCAACACATGATGCAACTGTGTCAGTACATGGAGTAGTCTGCTGGATTGCTGTAAGAGCCATTTGATCCACTGGTCATGGGTCACATGGTGTTGTACTAAAATATGTTCTACATGTATGGATGTGTGTTGCTGGTCCAAGGACATGGTGATGTCTGAGGGCTACATCCTAGAATGAGGCTTTTGACACTGTGATCTGCACCTGACACATCGTGCAGCTTTTGAGGGTGTACTGGTCAATTACATGTGAGTGGCCTTCATGTACATTAGGACACCACACTACCTGGAGTAGTCCATAATGGTGTTATGGCCCACATGTCTGTATCAGTATACTGTGGTAGTGCTATTGTGCACAACTGCGAGCCTTCAGCCAGGTGTTCCCTCACTGCACAGATGTCAGTATTCCCCATTGTTACTTGGATCTACGGTAGCAGCTGTGATTAAGATACTACGCATCTAGCGCCATTTTAGCATACACATGCAATGCAGTTGTCCTCTAGATGTCAGGGTGTTAGCCTGGTCTCTGGGACATTAAATTGTATGAATAGCTTTTCTATAATAGGCCAGTAGCCACTACTGGCAGGATATCACCACGGGTGAGTATTAGTGTCCAGGTTTAGATTGGTACATCTAAGGTGGTGGACAGCAGACATTATTAGTAGAAGACAGGTGTGAATATATGTAGTGCAGCGTTCATACTATGACAACTATCCAACACCACTGTGCCCTTCCATGTTTAGAATCAGAGTGCATACAAAACAGCCCTTTGCTGCAGTGTGAGCATGCCCAGTATGGCCGTTGTAGATGGACACATAGTGCATTCCAAGCGGTCATGTGCTACTAAGTGTGTGAGCATGCACCTTGCATTGGTTATGTGCCACCTCTATGTGTATGGGCATGGCCATTGTAACCCTGTATGGCGATGGTTGTCATCGAACAGATGTGTATACCCACTTCAGGATGGATTCCATTGAACGCACACTTGTTCACAGGTATGTACATTGTAACTACCATCATCCATGTCAATGTCAGCATTCCTAGAAGGTCATATTGACAGTCTTGAAAAGTGTAGTGTCTGTGGCATGTGGCTAGAGTATCTATGTAGTATTGTAATGGTCTGTAGATAGGCAGTTGTCTGATCACACCACTGGTGTGTGTTTGTCTCCATGCCTGGGGACAGTAATATTAACGTTGCTCACACTCATACAATCCCTATCACCATCTTTCCATTGCTGATAATTAATGCCACCTAGAAGTATGCATTCGGTGCCTTGTCTCCAGTAATCTCAGTAGCACGTTCTGTAACTGCGCATAATGCTGTAGTGTGATAAAGTAGTTAGGTGGTGTTCTAATCCCTGGGTACCAAGTGTGTGTGTGTGTTGTCTCCATCTGCCTGAGGACTGAATAATGCTTTTGTTCTCACCTCCTTTATTCTGCCCACCTTTGGTAAGGCTGATTATGTCACCCACCTAGAAATACACCTCTGGGAGGGCTGTGACCCAGTAATCTACGGTGGCGCATTCTCTGTAACTGTGTAATGCTGTAGTGTTGTAAGAAGTGTTCTAATCAGCCGTACCCAGTGTGTGTCCGTCTGGGGACAGTCATATACCTGAACTACTCACCTCCGCGCCTGATACCTATCCAGGCATCTTTGTTGCTGATCATGTCACTTACACAAAGTATGCCTCTGGGAGTGCTGTGTCCAATGTCTTGGTAGCATGTTCTGCTTAACTGTGTGTATGTGCTATAGTGTGAAGAGTTAAGTAAGTCTGTGTTCTAATCCCAGTCATGCTATCTGTGTGTGTGTGTTCCCATCTGCTTGGGGACAGAATAATGCTTTTAGACTGCTCACACTCCATACAATCCCTATCGGCTTCTTTTCCCTTGCTGATGATGTCACCCACCCTAGAGTATGCCTCTGGGAGTGCTGCATACAGTGATTTGAGTGGCGTGTTCTGTAGCTGCATAATACTGTGGTGTGATAAGGTGGTTAGGTCTGTGTTCTAATTCCAGCCATGCTGCTTTGTGTGTGTGAGTGTTTCCGTCTGCCTGGGGACAGATTAATGCTTTTAGACTGCTCACACTCCATACAATCCCTATCGGTGTCTTTTCCATTGCTAATGATGTCACTCACCTAGAAGTACGCCTCTGGGAGTGCTGTGTCCCAGTAATCTCAGTAGTGCATTCTGTAACTGCGTAATGTTGTAGTGTGATAGAATAAACAAGTAGGGGCTCTCTTCCAAGGCATGACAGGTGTGTGTGTTTGGCAGTCATATCCTATGTGTTGGTATCTATGAGTGGTTAGCTCCAGGATGTGTTGAGGAGCTTGTTTTGTTGTTTTCCTATATAGTGTCCATAAATGTCACAATCGCCCAAGAGACTGGGTTGGCAAGACATACACATACATTCACCAATAGGTCTGGTGAGCAAATGCCTGCATCCCTAATCTTACCCTTAATACAGTCTGAACCCATGTGATGCAATGAAACACACTTGCCTTGATAGTAACACCAGTACATAATGCAGGAGGTACATGGGGTTTCCTTTTCATTCTTGTCTAATGCTTTGGTGTCACATGGTCCACTGTTGTGATATATATTCTATATCTACGTATGTGTGTGTATATGTATATGTGTATATATATATAAAATATATATATATATATATATATATATATATATATATATATATATATATATATATTATATATGTGGACATTAGCACACATAAATCTGCATGTTGGAATACATGTCCTATACTGGTGAATGTCTGTGCTGGATGATCTGTACGTGATCACCTCAGATATATGTATGTCTGCCATGGCTTAATGGTAAAGCACATTGTCTGTGGTTTGCAGGGTCCCGGGTTCGAGGCGTGTAGAAACCGGTTATTTTGCTGCTGGGAAGAACAAGGGACATCAAATAAGGTGACAGTAAGGTGCTTTAAACCAGTTCTGTGTGGATCTGCATGACAGTAAGCAGTGGTTATTATTTTGGAGGCTCAGTATGGGTCATGTAACTATTCATTAGAAGACAATACTATGCAAACAAGGTGGAAAATAGTGAATCCTGTTTATCCACAGGGTGTGATGCAGATCCCAAGAGTGTATGTGTATAGATAGCCGGGTGCAGGACTCGAATATATGTGAAAGCATGGGGGGGGATGTCAGGCATACTGTACGTACATTGGAGCCTTGTGTCTCGGGATTGCTCCTGCCTTAGCACGCCTATGCTAGGGGTGTGTCTATACCTGCCTAGTGCAATTGGGAGGGACAACAGCAGTAGGAGAGTAGTCAAGGTGAACAAGCTGGGCAAACAGGTGATAATTATCACAATCAGCAGATTACAGGCCCAGCCCGGCCCAGAAGACTACGATAAAGTGAGCAAGCATCATACCCACGGGTTTTTTCCCAAACTCTACACCACCAGTGTATACATGCGGGGAAATTTTACGAAACAATCCAACAAAATGAGAAAGGCTGCAGCAGGCAACATAGAACAACATGTGCAGTAGGCTGAGGGTGGTGAGGATGTGAATGCTGCCGAACAACCCTAAGTGAGGAGACAGAGAAGACTGTACAGACCCAGGGTAACCTACCAGGGGCTACATGAGCTGGAGATAGTGGAGCGCTATGGGGTGGACAGAGACCTCCTACAGCAGATTTTTGAGCTGTGCTGGCCACACCTGACACATCGAACAGGCCAAGGGAAACCCATCCCAATGGATCCCATGGAATGTGTAGGCCTATGTATACTAGCCACAGGTACCTCCCAAAGTACAACTGGGGATATCATGGGGATCTCACAGACATCGGCATGCAGAGTATTCCCTAGTTCCTGGATGCCATGTCACCACATGCCAATGAGCACGTTTATTTCCTCAACACATGTGAGGTGTTGACCAGCAATATGCGTCTCTTCCATCAAATGGCAGACTACCCTGGGGTAGTGGGTGCTATAACCTGCATGCACGTATGCATCAAAGCACCACCTGGTGAGCGGGTTAGGGCCTACATTAACTACAGGGGCATCCCCTCCATCAACTGCCAGGTCGTATGCGATGCCCAGGGCATTATACTGAATGTGTGTGCTGGCTGCCCTGGAAGCTATGATGATTCCAATATATGGCATCCGATGCAGCTGTACCACACCTTTGCCAATATGGACATCCCCTATGGTCACCTAGTGGGGGATGCTGGGTAACCACTGGAGCCGTGACTGATGACACCCATCAGAAATGCACACACTCCTGAAAAACTATGCCATATTGAGGCACACTTGCAGGCAAGACATATAATTGAGCATGTGTTTGAGATGCTCAGGTCACGGTTCTGGTGTCTGGACACATCCGGTGGAGCCTTGCAGTATTCACCAGATACATGCACCCAAATTGTTATGGTATGTGCTATGCTACACAATATGATCCTGTGGAAACAGCTGCAGCAGTAACAACATGGGGCAGGGCCACACAGACCCCCACCAATGCCAAGGCCTGTACAGGTGCAGAGTGACTCAGAGGAGGAACTACCTGAGTCAGATCCAGTAGGCGGAAGGAGGTGTGCCCAGTATGACCTGGCTTTGGCAAAGAGGAAACATATAGCATATGCACTGACACAGTAGGTACCCAGGGAATGTCACCCTCTCTGACTCGCACAGACAGTAAAAGGGATGCCAAACATGACACTACCTGTGCTCAGCCATGTATAGGAAGTGCACTGTGTGCATCTGACATATGCAGCCCTCCAGCATCATCCTCAGGTTTGGCACACCCTCAAGGTAAGTCAATCAACCTACCAATTGGCAGTTGTGTTAGAATGTGTTTTTACCTGTAGCTATGGTATGGATGTGAGCATACAAGGGAATTTGCTGGCCGAATGTTAAGGCAACAGACAGTACACATCCATAGTGGCACCATGACATCTGTAGCACATACTGGGATCACAATAGTAGCCAGTAGTACACAGGGTGTCCTATCCCACTGCGGGTAATGGGCTGAACATCATGTGTGCCCATACAGCCCACACAAGTCTCAACCAGCTGGACAGGTGTAGACCAACACAGACAAATGCTGTACAATGGCCTCTGAATATGCCCAATGGATGACCCCCCCACAGACACACAGACAGACTACAGCAGGCCAAGCAGTTGGATGTAGGTTGTGAAGGCTAAGACTTCTGAAACTAATATGTTGGTAATTAAAGCTAAGATCTGGAGTACACTGGTATGCCTCTAGCCAGCACGTTAGGTAGGTCTACACACTGAAATGGAGTACCTGACATACCAGTACAGTAGTAGCAAAGGTGTACAACTGTCAGCTGTGCCCCCCTTCCAACGTACACATGTAACTGTCATGTGCGCCTTCCCCGGTGCTGTGTAGGAATGTGGATACAGTCAGATGTCCCCCCACTCTGTGCAGAAATGTAGCAACAGTCAATGCCACATGACTGATGGATACCTTGCAGACACAGCATGCCACCTGACAGTGTACAATGCAAAGGTAAGCACCACAGTACTGACTACCTGGACATGTAACACATGTGATCCAGATGACCATACTGGGCATGTTCAAACACATGATTACAGTATCTATGGCTGACCATTAGGGACGGCATGGCATTTGACTGTAGGGAATCGGCCTGTCCAGTGAGTAATCATATTATATGTTTTTCCTCATACAATCTGCTCCCATCTGGCTGATACAGGGGAACCGATACTCTGCAATGCAGACAAAAATATGTTTTGGGAACCACATCCCTGTTTACCCACCCCTATTGTAGGTTTTCCACCTTTTAAATTGGATGAAGTGAGACTTTAGGAAAAACACCTGTCCCACTTTGCATGGGACATTTTATTTTGGCCATGAAAAAATAATCTAAAATAGCAAATGTCCTGATTACAGGACAATATTATATTACGTTTCTCTAATAGTTGTTAACTTATTTATATGAAACTTCTATATTTTTGTGAAGTAGCATAAGCAACTTGACTGCTGCTAGACTAAGCTTTGATTTGTGCTTTTTAATAGTTCTGTTATGCCGAGGTATGTTCTGACCTGGTACATCTGACATTTCATGAGCAGGTCCCACTTTGGAAAAGGTGGAAACCCTAAAGGACCTATATGTACAGATGTCAGAGGCAAAACACATACCCACAAATGAAAATAGACTACTTCACCGGTTTGCATAAGTAAAGGTTATTCTTGTAGCATTATAGTTGCTAATACTGTTTCCTATAACATTTAGGTGTTTCAGATACAACATAATTGTTTTATGCAACCACTACAAACAATATATGGATTATTTGCCCAAAATCACAGGCCATTATAATAACATTCTTTTTTCAGGAAAAAAACTGCCCAGAGGATTTCCCTCACAAAGGAACAGGTGGTAACCCTGACCTATTATGCTATCATCTACCTAAGGTAGTCAGGGGAATATGCTTTCCACTAGCAGACCTCACATAAATGGGGAGAATGAACACTGTATCAGGACACTGCATAACACAACAAAAACAAAACCTTTACAGGGGCATTTTATTCTTTAAGGAGGTACATGCTGTTTATGACTCATACATGTTGTCATTAGTCATTACGTGTATTCCGCCACCTGTCCACCTAATATCACTAGTTCTGGAAGGGTTTAGTTGGGAAATGTGTTAGATTTTGATTCTAATCACGGACATCCATAATGGGTACAGGGCACTGATATAGTCCCTATGTTTTCCCCCAAGGGTTTTCGGACTATCCAGTAGATGTGCTCTTCAAGTTTGGGGGGTATGGGCATTTTCTATGCCCACATGGGAAATTTAAAAACTTCCAGGGGCCTAATACATCTCTGCCAACCAACACCTGCACACTTACATTATTGCATACCCATGATTCCCCTACCTGACACCCTACAGCACTCACCCTTTCCTGTGACCCACTGGGGTATGAACACCCCCCCAACTGCCATTTTCCCCCATCTTGGGACACATTTTCTTTGTCAACCCATGTGTTATCAGACTTGCACAACCTACTGTTCCATGAAACCTACATCCGGGTTTCATGAATAAAGGGTTGCCTAAAAAGGAAATTTTTGGTGTCCCACAAGGGACCCGTGATCCATTTTTAATGTAGACCTTTCAGATCTCTCACTGGTATTTTCCCCCGGGTGGTCGGGAAAAAGGGTGTATTTACCTTTATTGGTCTGTATGTCTCACCGCCTAGCTGGGGTGGGAGGTAAACGTTGTTTATTGGATTTCCCACTAACATATGCCCGGTCTGAACATATGTTCCCCATAATTGATGTAATGTAACCTAGTTATGTACATTTTATATCTACAGTAACATATATAAAATATATATATATATATATATATATATATATATATATATATATATATATAATATATATATATTATATATTTTTTTGTTATATGTGTATATATGTATATATCTAAATATTTTATATATATATATATATATATATATATATATATATATATATATATATAATAATACATCTTTGTGTCCTTTGACCAATACATTTCCTTTGCACTTAAAATGTATTGGGTTTTATATCTGCTTCCCCAAAATACTACTGCCTTAGTCATTATGACACACACTTCACCCCGGTTAACTTGTAATCTTTTACCCTATACAGTGGACAGATGTCAATATGTTCATGTATGGATTCCCAGGGTTTTGGGATGTGATACAGTGTCATTTGACCTGTTTCTCATCTGCACAGCCTATTATTCTAGCTACTGTATTTGTTTGCCTGTGCACATTCAAATTATTTATGTCAATAAATGGAGTGCATGTGTTACAGAAAAACTTCAACATATTGTTGTCTGCATGGTATGCATATATACCTTTTTGTACTAGCTGACCTACGGGCCAGTCCATTGGAACGGCGAACCAACCTGGCACTCCTGGATCCATAACCCAAGCCATATTTTTTTCCACCCACCGTGTTGAGTTTCCAAAACAGCCATTATCCACCTGATATAGCCATGACACACCCACATTGCCCTCTCCAGAGTATTTGGGGCCCTACAAAATTTTGTACCACCTTGTGTATTCACAGGGTCCCCCGCCATTTAAATTTGCAAACTGGTGTTATGGATTACAGCCATTTGCCAGTTACAAGTGTAGGTAGCCACAACATGAACTACATTGCATCTGTGTGAAATTTAGACATAGCAGTTAAAGATGTTATGCCCACTGGTAGAACCCTGCCTCTGGTGTGAATATCAGTGCTCTGCTCACTCTTGGGCAGCTTTATCTGACATATGCTGCAAGCACTATAAATCCCTTAGTTGCTCTAGTTTCCCCTTCACAACCCTTGTGTATGCTTTATTTTTAAATTCATTTTCAAATATATATATATATATATATATATATTTTGTATTATATTATATATATATATATATATATAATATATAATTTAATGTTGTGATAATATATATTTCACAAAAAAACCCAAACACACAAAAAATGTGTGTGTGTTGGTTTGTTTGTGTGTGTGTCTGTGGTTGTGTGTTTGTGTGTGTGTGTGTGTGTTTGTGAGTGTATGTGTGTGTGTGTATATAGATATATAAAATATCTATTCATATCTATATCTATATATATATATATATATATATATATATATATATAAAAAAGTTCCATCTTTACATATAAAACATACATTTGCTATGCTAGCTGTTTAAATGAAAGGGCACTGATGCTTACTGTAAGTTACATATGTTTACTGCTTCTTCTTTGTGCTTACATGTGCCTTATTCATTATGACAGGTATTATGCAACAAATTTTGCAACCCCAGACTTGTTCTGAGTGGATTTTAAATGAAAAAAAATACACTGACCCCACAGACATGAATATCCTGGCAGACAAGTTCAGTGCAAACTTCCCCCCCTCCCCACAAAAAGGTATCTATCCCGAGTGCAGCCTCCCAAACATCTCTGATGCTCAGCTGAAGGCCCCTCCAAAGCAAAACACTGTTTCCAAGGGACCAGATGGCGCCGGTTTTTCCTACATGCCCAAGAGGAACTAATCCCTCAAGTAAAACTGCTGTACAATCTCAGCCTCACTACAGGATATGTGCCCAAAGAATGGCGACAGCAACAGTGGTCCCACTCCACAAAGGTGGCCCCCGGACCCAAACTATCGCCCATAAGCCTGACTAGCCTAGTCTGCAAGGCTAGGAGGGATCATCATGGAACTCATCAAAGACATTGGGGACCTACAGACACTAGATCCTACCCAATTTGGCTTTGTCAAGGGCAGATCCTCCCTTTTTGAACCTAGTCGACTTTTTAAACAGTCCCGGTCATAGATGAAGGAAGGTAGTAAAAGCCTATCTGGACCCCCAAAGGCATTTGACACAATACAGCAAAGCAGATCCACAGCCTGGAAGCTGGCTCTGGAAGCCCAGGATAAAAAGTTGATGAAATGCTGATGTTCCTTGCTAAAGCAAAAAATGAAAGGCTGCAACTTACATAAAACTTTCTTGCTTTAATAACAAACAACAATCTCCTAAAGTGTTTTCCTCAGCCTGGTGCTGAGCTTTTCAAGATACAATAAAATCAAGCTGGTTGCTTTTTATATACATAGTCAAAACTTAACCAATAATTCAATTAGTAAAAGAAAGGTCTAATTAACCCTTCAAATTACTTGCTGGTACAAAATGTGCTTGTATGCAAACCATTACTAAGCACAACTCACTGCAATGTCCAACAAAGTATATGCATAAACTCAATAATCAATTGTTGGTGGGGAAGATTACCATAAAAATATACAATGTTAAAAATATGCAATATTAAAACTGCAATGTTAAAATAATGTTCAAAAGCCAATACTATACACATGCTAGTATGCTAAAAATATTAAAATGCGCTGTTTATTCAGCAAAATTTTATTTCTACATGTAAACTCTGAAAACACTGGAAAATCGAAAATTCATAATTTAGCCTTCCTTAACCTCAGGACGCTGCTAATGCTACAAGCGTTTGAGCCCGGGTTTCCCCAACTAGTCTCAGCTGCCATAATAACTCTTTATATTCTAAAAGAGAACCCCCCCCCCTTTCATCCAACCTCAGCTGTTCTAAAATGATGAATTTAATTTCCATATTGGGACAAAAAAGGGAATGTCTGTAAAAAGCATTAGTTTCCTTTTTCTTAATTATATCATACTGATGCTCATAAATCTCTTCTGAGGGTTCTTTCAGTCTTTCCTATGTAGAAACTTTTACATCTAGTACATAAACCTAAATAAACAATAAATTTGGCATTGCAATTATAATGGCCCCTTGGTTGATATAAGAATTTTCTTGATGGTAAATATAACCTGTGTCCATTGAATATAGTTGGGTTGCTTGCACATTCCCATTTTTGTGCCTTCTTTTTTTTATCATACTTGCCATTGGTTTATTCTGATTCATCTCTAGCATTTCTTTTAAATTGGTACCCCCGCTAATGAATCCAGGAAACTCTGGAATCATATTACCCAACCTATCGTCCAGTCTTAGGATCCCCGTATTTCTTTACACTGTTTTCCACAACATCATAGTCAATACTTTTATGTATCCTTTTATTCCTTATTCTAAAAGTATGGATGTATCCTTTTATTCCTTATTCTGCTGCTCACTTGGCATATTGATGTACCCGTAGTGTCTAGGAGAGGTGGATATTTTGTTTCCCTGCACCTAATAATTTCTGTCGCTAGCTCTTCAACAAGAAGGCTTGGATACCCTCTTTCAAGGAATCTTTCTTTTAGGAACCTAATTTCCTCCATAAACACCTGCTTTGTGTTACATATTCTGGAGGGGGATGTTTCCCCGACTATGCCTCTTTTTTGATATTCAGGGTGGTTACTTTTAAAATGCAAAAAAGCATTTGAATAGGTGGGCTTCCTAAACACACTTGATATGAACCTGTTGTTAACTTTGTCTTTAACCAAGTGCACGTCCAAGTAATTCAAGCTATCAAAACTCAATGAGTGTGTAAAGGTTAGAAAAGAAAGTGCTATTGATATAATGAAAAAATTTCCCCCATATTTGCCCTAGTACCACTCCATACAAGACAAATGTCAAGAAATCTGACATAGTGCTTGATGTACTGTGCCCCCTCTGTGCCAAAAAAATATGTGTTTTTCCCCTTTATGCAACACTATGTTTTAAACTGTGGCACAGGCTGCCCCCCTTACAACACCTGATTTTTGCCTATAGAAATGACTGTTGAAACAAATGAAATTATTTTCCAGGATTAGTTCTATTAACTCCACCAACAAGTTTGTGGTGTTAGAAGTAGGTTTCCTCTTTAACTAAAACATCACTAAACCATTTCAGTCCTGTGGAATGAGGTATACTGGGGAACAGCTGAACAATGTCTATAGTTACCAACAATAAATCTGGATGGTATGCTAGAGATTGCAAACCCCCAAGAAAATCCCAAGAATCCCTGCAGATGTACTTTAAAAAAAGCAGCAAATTGCTTCAAAGTGTGTCTATAAATTTCCCAATCGGTTCTGTTATACCTCCTTGCCCAGATACTATAGGTCTGAAGTGTAGGGGTCAAGACCTTTTTGTGTTTTCGGGGTGCCAAATATTACAGGAATTCTTGGCTTGGCAACAATTAAAAATTATACAATTTTTCATTAAAACCCTTGCAAAAGATGATCATATAAAATGAAAGAAATTCTTGAGTATGCCATGTGTAACTCATTCCTGGACACCTGTTCATACTGCTCCCGGGGCCTGCAACATCCGTTCAATGTACTGAATATAGTCTGAATTTAAACAGAACTAAACCCCCCTTTTTTTTTCATAGCCCTACAGTATTACTTTTGAGATCCTTGATTAAATTCATCTCATTCCTACTAATATTATGGGGGTCATTTCTTTGCTTATTATTGTTAATCATCCTGATGTCTTTTTCCATCATTTCTTCAAATATTTTGACTGTTGGATCCATAGGTGGGTTAAATGTACTCCTACTTAAAACTCCATACTTACAGGAAGTTCCCATTTAAAATAAAGCATTAGGTTCAGTTGCCTACTAAACATTTTTAAATCTAACTCCTGTTCCATCCTGTTAGAAAATGCTGGTAGTCCCTTGGTGAATAAATCAAAATGTTCCATTCCCAAACTAATACTGGTATAACTGTAAATCGAAAAATTATTTTCTGTTACCACTGTAACCTTATTTGAAACATTCATGCTGGCCACAGCGTTGTGGGGTGGATAGCTCAAAATGGCCTGCATGTCCTGGTCTACTTGTTCCCCCACCCCTGAAAAAATCCGTCCCTCCCCCCCCTGTTTGGGGGAAAATGAAAATCCTGGTGTAAGGAACCTCTATCCTTCTCTGCAAACCTTTGGTTGTATCTTGGTGTCTCATACGGCATTTCTGTTCTGTAACCTCTATTAAAATTTCCCTGTGCACCACTATTAATGCTGTTATACTGCTTAGCTTTAAATGGCAGTGGGTAGGCCGCCCCTTCATTGTATTCCTTTAAATCCCTCTCTAATTTGTGTATTTTATGGTTAAGAATTCTCAAACAGTGTTGGTCAACTTCCTTAAAAATATTATCATTTTTTAACAGAAACAAATCTTTCATTGTTAATTAAACTGTTGTTCAAAGCCTTTAAATCATTTAATAAGACTTCTGCTTTTGTTTCATATTCTTCCACCATAACCTCTAACATTTCTATACCAGCACGATTAAATACACCACACAATTTCTTTTAGTAATTAGAGTCCTTTTGCACATTGTTGGGAAATTTGAAACACCTTAGTCCCTTTGGTATTCTTCCCACATTAACACCCCTTAAAATAGTCAATTTCCAATTGGTTTGCTTTAAAAGAATAAAGCTTGTCACGAAGAATGCTAAAATCTTTTTCAATGCCAGCATTAATGTCAGAGTTACTGTTTAAATTAGTATTGAAATTGACAGTAACTTCACGAAACCAAAATTGCTGACCAGCCCATGCTCCAAAATCAAACGCTTTCCCGAATTTCTGATTCATTAGGCAGGACATTGTTGCCCTTACTGCTATCATTACTGTTTCAAAACCCGCCTGCTGATTACAGGTTCCCAGACAAGCACCACTGTCAGTTTGTTCATTGCATTCATTGTGAAGCGCCTTCTTTTGCTCTAAACCCTGCTGCTGGTTACCTGGAAAACTGTAGGGGAAAACCCCTGTTTGACACTCCAGGCATCATAGATAAGCTATCCAGCCTAAATATAAACCCTATGTCACAAGATGGATCACAAACTGGCTCAAAGACAGAACTCACAGAGTCAGAGTTGCTGGAGCCATGTCAGACTCAAAGGGCAAAAGTCGCCCCCCAAAGGGTTTTGTCCTGGGACCTCTCTTGTTGGGATTTACTTTTCTGAGGTACAGGCCAACATGGGAGGACTATGGCTCACCAAGTTAGATGATTGCAAACTGGGCACCATAACTGACTCTTCAGCTGACACAAACATCCAAAAGGTCCCGAGGATAACTGGTGCCAGAGCCATGGTTCAAAAGCCAAAAGTGTTAAAACTCTTTAAAAAAAAATTTTCCACAAAATTTCCACATAGGTGGTAAAACCCCTTAAGTACAGTGAAAGTAATTAGGATCTGGGGACCCAAGTTGATAGCAATCTCTCCTTTGACAACCACATTGCCAAAGTGGTTAGAAAGACCTTCTACATAGCTCACCTTATCATGAAAGGATTCACATCTAGATCAAGAGAGGTAATTGTGCCCCTTTATTCATCCCTCATCAGGCCCATCATAGAATACAATGCCCCCTTTGGGATGTACCTTACCCGACACCTGCAGCAATTAGAAAGACCCCAAAAGTACCTCACCAGGAGGATCAAGGGACTCAAACAGATGCCATATGCTGCTCTGTTAAAAAAACTCCAGCTCTACTCAGTTGCATACCGCCTACTTCGAGGCAATCTATGCTTGACATATAAAGCCCCCGAAAATTTGGGCATGCCCCCCAGTAAATCTAAATCCCCTTAGAGCCATGCCGAGGGACTTGAACCTCAGCACAGAAATAAATAGAACATGCTGGAAGGACACATTCATAACCCAGAGGCTCCCCTTCCCCTGGAATAGAATTCCAGTTCATGTTAGGCAGAGAACCTCACTGACCCCTTTAAAAAAATCTTGATGGGGGATGGGGGGTCAGGTTTGTCCCATTACCCCTTTATTTAGACAGAGGCACAGTAAACTAAACTTTAAAAGGGCACAGTATACTCAAATTAATGGCGTAAGCCAAACACAATCAGGCTAGGCTTATAAATGCCCCAGGCAGATAGGTAGTATGAACCTATGAACCTATGAACCTATGACAGTACCACTTTGACTGAAGGAATCCTTTGGCCCCATGTGAAACACATGTTCACCTTTACATGTTTAAATGTTGGCTTTACAGCACAGAGACATTAATTCCACAAGAAAATGATATGTGCTACAGTAGGACTGAACCAGGTATGCCTTTACATTAGGCGGGGCTCTAACCACTACACTATTGGTGTTCTGCTTCATTTATATGTATACCCATGGTTCATAGCTACCCTAACATATGCCTCAATGCTTCACTTACACAGCAGGCATCCATTCTCCTGCTGGGAAAACCCAGTACTACACATGCGTTCCTATTCCCTACTGCTCTGGACCCTGCTATGTTTACTCACTCCAAGGATATTCAGAACTCCAAAACTTATAGTCCTGGCAAATAGATGTGTTTGCTTGTCAGGGTGTTCATGTGGTCATCCGGGGTTTTGGCTTTGACTGGAGACTGGAACAGCCCTGTACCCATTTGAAAGTCAGAATTAGCATGTGGACAGAGTTAGTCCCAATGTCAACATTCTACCTGTGTTTACAGATGCAGGGGGTTTTGGGCACCTCTGACCAGATTATTATGTCAGCACTACAAAAAGGGGGGGGGTTCCACTGGTGTTTCCCCTTTACATTTGTTATGACTGCTTTATTGTGACCATGTTCATTCATTTTTAAAAAATTTTAAAAATATATATATATATATATATATATATATATATATATCTGTCTGTACATACACATACATATACACCTACATACCTATTTACATTTCCCATACAGTTAAATGTCCCCCACATCCCCCCTGCCTTTACCTCCCTATATCTGAAGAATATTTTTTCCAAAAATAAAATTAGCAGCCCTTGCAAGGGGCCCCGAAACAAAACATTAGTCACTGGTTTGACCAGTACACCATCCGTGGTACATTCTGCATGGATGGCAGTTAGGATATATGACTTCACTGGGTATGGTGTGACAGT